>NC_041397.2:171429057-171634057 GCF_900747795.2 Erpetoichthys calabaricus
GTTAAATGTCTATAGTTGAGATGTAGTATAAATGCACCTGTACCTGGATGGTCTAACCTGTGGTGATTCGGTATTGTGGCCTAACCCAACAGTTCTCAACTTTTTTGGTATGGGGACCCAGTTTTGTCTATCTTTGTTGGTTGGAAAAATATTTCAACACATTGGTATTTATTACTGAATCAAATTTATGTCCATTTGTCTTTCTAATAAATTACCTGGACTTGTCCAATTTTCAACAAGCTTGTCAAAATTGGGTAAGTGAAGAGAATGCAGACAGAAAATGTTTTAATTTGCTGGCAGCTGACTCATTAAGAACTTTGGTGCATATATTTATTGCATAAGATAAGATGAGCCATTCTGCAGTAGTGTGAGCTTTCTTATATTTGTCAATTAGTGTGCAAGGAAACAATCACCTGATTGCCTGATGGCTTATTGTACAAACATGCTACATTTATGAAACCTCAAGATTTTCATTTTTGTCATTTAAAAAACTGATTTACCCCTATATCTAACATGCTTTATTTTCAAATTTCTTTATAGCTGAAGGTTTTATGCTTTCGTTACATTTCATGGTAAAAGAAAATCTAGGTTGTATATTGTTTTAACATCCCTCTTTGATTCAGGTTTTTGGTATGAATCCTGTGAGGGTAATACAGAACTGGAAGAGCCTGAATTAGGTGATTCAGCAGGGCATTTGGGGAACTTGTGTGTGTTTACTGGCTTTCTTAATGAAGTGTGCAGTGTATAACAAGGTGTCAACTGCTCAACAGGACAAGTGTCAGTTGTTTCATATCCCCAGAATGCAAGATTAAAATGTCCTTTTCACTAAGCACAGAACTGAAATCTGTAATCAGTAGCCCCTAAAACGTTTAACAAAAAAAAAAAAGGGTTGGTTTCGTCCGTTTATAGGAGATGGACGTCTGAAGCAGAGCTCCGCTAGCAGCGGCTTTATTTTCCCACGTATTTCATATTATTTAGAGGTATCCTGTATTTAACCCGACCAAGGAACTTCCACTACAATATACAAGCATGAGTAACAAGAAGAAAAGTCAGAAAGAACCAGAAAAAAAAACTTAAAGCTGAATCAAAGTCCAGACAGACTTCCGGCCTGAGTGCAAGTGTAAGGTATGGCCTCACGGAGACTGACCTGGAACAGGCAGAAGAGTGCGCAGAATTCCTGGGACCCCGCTCCATTGTATCGTCTCCAGTCGAGAGTGAAAATGGGAGCGAAGGCGCAAGTGATACAGGTCGCGAGGGATCGCCGATTTCTGAGGATCATTCGAGACTAGAAAGGGCTCTGCAGGACGTGCTCTCATCTACTCATCGCGAGCCTGTAACAGGAGCTGCATTTTCACTTGCGGAGCACGAAAGCCGAAGCGAACTGTCCGAACTGAAAGACATGATCGCTACACAGTCAACTGCCATGGTTACGGCCATGAAGGAGCTTAAGAATGAGCTTAAGAAAGATAACACAAATGATCTTAAGAAGGTGGCCATTGAGCTCAAGAAGGTAAACAAAGATAAGGAAACGCGTTTATTTAAACGTTTTGACGTGAACTTTAAAGCTATGTTGGAGAAATTAGTGGAACACATTGAAGAAACTAATTCCAAACTGAAAAGGCTTGATGATCATATTAATGATGTTTCAGATCAGCTGGAAGACGTTAAGCAGGGACTCACGGCTCGAGTGGAAACAGCGGAACAACTGGCATCTAACGCCGATGAAAAAGCCACAGCTGCGAACTCGGAATGCAAAAAACTTGGAGACAGACTTGCAGCCCTGGAGGATGGGTGCAGAAGAAATAATATAAGAATTGAGGGTATACCTGAGAAACGAGAAAGCTCAAGCCCAGTGAAATTTGCAGTAGAATTACTGTCTAAAATAATTGGAGATGACTTTAAACTCGACAATGAGATAGCCACGGCTTATCGCACAAAGATACCAAGCGCCTTTAAACCTAGGTCTTTTATTGTCCGCTTCGAGCGACTAAGATGTAAGCTTGATGTGATGGCACTTCTCAGACACAAGCAAGAGATTATATTCGAAAATAATCTTATTCGTATTTTTCCCGACTTCTCACCATCAACAGCTGCAAAACGCAGATCCTACATCGACATTAAAAGGATGCTACGGGAAGCCGATATCAAATACAGCCTCTTGTATCCTGCCAAACTGAAAGTGGAAGTTCAAGATCGACATTATATTTTCTTCAGCAAAGAAGAAGCTGAAAAAGAATTAAAGAAGCTGTTTCCGACACTTTTTTGAAAGTTAATTAAAGAGCCGTATTCTATCAAGGCACGGGAAGGACCTATGATCTGATCGCTGGATCCATGTTTAAAGAGACTGGTATTATAATTATACATCCCTTATTTTCTTTTTTTTTTTTTATCTGGACTTTATATGTTATATGTTTATGTTTTAATCAGAGTTATAGAGTTATAGACGTGAGTGTGAAAATGTGGAAGTGATTAAAGTAGGATTTGTTTTATTTTTATTTATTTATTTATTTATTTATTTTACTATACCTTAAAGTAGACTGTTTAACTTCATACCCTTGGTTTATTGCTTGTTCTACTATTTATATAATTACCATTATACTATTACAGTAGGAATTACCAGGTTTATCCTAGACTAGTTTTTAAAATCATTCCCAGGGTTGTTTTTTTTTTTTAAATCTTAATATCTTAACTTAAAAGCGCTGAAGATTATTTCAAGCTTAAATATTGTTAATGAGAACATTTTCGGCAGATAGTATTAAGAATTTAACTGCAAAAGATATCTCTGTTTTAATTCTGTAACGCCGCTGCAGGGTGGGGTTTGTTTTGTTTTGGACGTGCTCTGTCTCTACGTATGTCAGAGGACTGGAACATCGCGAAGTGGGATCTAGCCTCATGTGGGGAGGCAAAATGGGGGGGTGGGGGGATAAAGGGGGGAGAGAAGGAGAGCAGGTTATATCTAATCTATTCTTGTAATCCTTATAATTATAAATATCAATGCAACAATAGGCTAAAATGCAACAACTCATGGGGAATCTTGAAACTAAGATTAAAACTGCCATATTACCAATTAAAACTATAAATGACATTAAAAACTCAGAATCAATGTCTCCATGATGGGACAGTTAACTTTGTGAGCTGGAATGTTAAAGGCCTGAATCACGAATTAAAGAGAAAGAAAGTATGCTCTCACCTAACAGGCTTAAACGCTAAAATAGTATTTCTACAGGAGACCCACTTACTAACCAAGGATCAGTTCAGATTACAAAAAGACTGGACTGGCCAAATGTTCCATTCTAGCTTTATAAAGAAAACTAGAGGGGTGGGAATTCTCATACATAGAACAGTTCCATTTGTAGCATCAGAGGTAGTGTCGGACCCTGAAGGGAGATATGTGATGGTCATGGGCAACTTATATAACAGTAAAATGATTTTGATAAATGTTTATGCACCCAATGTTGATGATAAGGAATTCATGCAAAATCTATTTGCATCCATTCCCAATGTGAACACTCATAAAATTATTATGGCTGGGGACTTTAATTGTGTTTTAAATCCACTCTTAGATAGGACTCCTGTGACAGGGGGGACGACATCTAATACTGCAAAGATAATTACACAGTTTTTAAATGATCACAACTTATCAGACCCCTGGAGGTTTCTTAACCCAAACTCAAGAACATATTCGTTCTACTCACCAGTACATTATAGCTACTCAAGAATTGATTATTTTTTTTATAGATAATAATTTCCTGCCTACAATTAAATCATGCAAATATGACGCAATTGTTATCTCTGACCATGCCCCTCTAGTCTTGGAGCTAAAATCATTAAGCCCCTCAAACTCACCTCGCAGATGGCGTCTTAACCCTCTTTTATTGGCAGACGAGAACTGCACAGAATTTATATCCAAACAAATCAGCTTCTTCCTAGAGACAAACACGTCCACAGAGGTTTCTGCAGGAACACTCTGGGAAACTCTAAAGGCATTCTTAAGAGGCCAGATTATTTCATATCTTTCCCATAGAAATAAATTAGAAACCAAGAAAGTGTCAGAGCTAAGAAATGAAATTACTAGAATAGATGAAGAACAAGCCAGGCGTCCAAGTGAAGCTCTTCACAGGAAAAGGCAGGCCCTGCATACAGAACTTAACATCTTAACAACTAAAGAAACTGAACAACTTATTTATAAGTCTAGACAGCATTACTATGAACACGGAGAAAAAGCTAATAAGCTTTTAGCTCAACAAATTCATAAACAAGAAGTTCACAATGCAATACCAGTAATCACCAACAAGAATGGAGAAGAAATCATCGACCATAATAAAATAATGCACACATTTAGAGATTACTATAAGTCTTTATATTCCACTGAGCCCAAAGAAGACAACACGCAATCTAATGCATTTCTGGATAATTCACAAATACCACAAATAGATGCTTTAAGTGCTGAGGAACTGGATAAACCTCTAACGCTAACAGAATTACTAGACGCTATAAAGTCACTACAAAGCGGGAAATCATCAGGCCCTGATGGTTACCCCGTAGAGTTTTATAAGAAATTCTCCACTCAGCTAGCTCCACTCTTATTGGTAACATTTACAGAAGCTAAAGACCACCAAATACTACCTCAAACATTTCGACAAGCATTAATCACCGTCTTTCCTAAACAAAATAAGGACTTGTTACAATGTGCATCATATAGACCAATTTCACTCCTGAATAATGATGTTAAGATACTCTCAAAAATCCTAGCTAGAAGGATGGAGAAAGTGCTGCCCTCGGTAATATCACAAGATCAAACTGGATTTATTAAAGGCCGACATCTATCTTCAAATCTCCGACGCTTGTTTAATGTCATATATTCACCAGCAAAATCAAACACCCCAGAGATATTACTATCATTAGACGCAGAAAAGGCATTTGACATGATCGAATGGAATTACCTTTTCACTGCATTGGAGAAATTTGGGTTTGGCCCGAATATTTGTGCGTGGATCAAACTACTGTATACCAGTCCAGAAGCTTCAGTTTGTATTAATAACATTTGCTCAGACTACTTTAAACTAGAACGTGGTACCAGACAAGGATGTCCCTTGTCGCCACTGTTGTTTGCAATCGCTATTGAACCACTGGTGGTTCACTGCCGAAATTCTTATCAGATAAAGGGGATTGTCAGAGAAGGACTGGAACAGAAAATTTCTCTATATGCAGATGATATGGTCTTATATATATCGGACCCAGAAAACACTGTCCCTGCTGTTTTAACAGCACTAACAGAATTTCAAAAGATATCTGGTCTTAGAATTAATCTGAATAAAAGTATACTCTTTCCAGTGAACTCACAAGCATATAATATTAAATTAGACACCCTACCTTTTACCATAGCAGATCAGTTTAAATACCTAGGGGTAAATATCACAACATAAAGCTCTTTATCAACAAAATTTTGGCGTCTGTATGGAAAAAATTAAGCAAGACTTGCATAGATGGTCAACCCTTCATCTCACTCTAGCCGGAAGAATTAACATTGTTAAGATGAATATCCTTCCTAAACTTCTCTTTTTATTTCAAAACATTTCAATATATATCAATAAATCGTTTTTTAAACAGTTAGATTCAATAATAACCTCATTCATTTGGAACTCAAAACACCCACGTATCCGAAGAGCGACCCTACAAAGACCTCAGGCAGAAGGTGGCATGGCTTTACCTAATTTTCAGTTTTATTACTGGGTAGCAAACATACTAGCCATAAAAACCTGGACACAAATAAATGCACATACACAGGCTTGGTCTGCAATAGAAGTAAAATCCTGTAGTACTTCTTTATATTCCCTGCTCTGCTCTCCAATAAATGAAAGTTATCGCAAATATACTAATAACCCAATTGTGCTTTACTCACTCAGAATATGGAACCAAATTAGGAAGCATTTTAAGATGGAAAATCTTTTATCAGTGGCACCTCTGCAAGAGAACCACCTCTTTCAACCTTCGCAAGTATATCCAGTTTTTAATACCTGGAAAAGTTTTGGGATTAAAATGCTCAGAGATCTTTATATAGACAACATATTTACATCTTTTGAACAATTACGCTCAAAATTTAACCTCCCAGCTACACATTTCTTTTACTATCTTCAAATTAGAAATTTTGTTAAACAGAAATTGCCCGATTTCCCCCACCTTGCACCCTCCACAATGCTGGAAAAAATACTGCTCAATTCCGAGGAAACAAACACTATTTCCACAATATATAAAATCTTATTAGAGTCCCTACCTTTCAAAGATCCAAGAGGACATTGGGAAGAAGATCTCTTAATCAATATATCAGAAAAGGAGTGGAAGGTAGCAAAGCAGAGAATTCACTCGAGTTCTATATGCGCAAAGCATAGAATTATTCAACTAAAAATTATATATCGAGCTCATCTGTCTCGCTTAAAACTGTCCAAAATGTTTCCAGGCCAGGATCCAACCTGCAAGCGCTGCAACCAAGCTCCTGCCTCACTGGGTCACATGTTCTGGGCCTGCACCAAACTAACATCATTTTGGACAAAAATTTTTAAGTGCCTCTCAGACAGCCTTAGTATCACAATCCCTCCTAACCCACTAACAGCTGTGTTTGGTGTCCTTCCAGATGGACTGGAATTGGAGAAGGACAAGCAAACGGTGATTGCATTCACTACACTCTTGGCACGCAGACTTATTTTGTTAAATTGGAAGAATCCTAATTCTCCTCTTATAAGTCAGTGGGAAACCGATGTTTTATATTATTTGAAATTGGAAAAAATCAAATTTTCAGTTAGAGGATCTGTACAAAATTTTTTCAAAACATGGCAGGATTTAATCAATATTATTTTAGAATAAGAGAAATAACTATCATTGCATTTAACTCCCTTCTCCATCTCTTATTTATATAGATATTTACTTCTCCCCTTCTTTTGTCTAATGTTGCCTTATTAAAAAGCTTAAAGAAATTTTCCTTTAGCTAAGCTCTCCTTCTCAGGGGTGGGGTTTGATTTGTTTTCAAATTTGTTGGGTTATAAATTGATCTGTTTGTATGGAATGATTACAATGAAAATTAATAAAATAAAAATATTAAAAAAAAAAAAAAAGCTGATTTTTTTTTTTTTTTTTTTAATTTAAGATGACAACCCATCTGGAGAATCAAGAATCCCATGGGTTGCTTAACAAAGGCCAAACCTAAACAATGAAGATACAGAGAATCTTCATCTCTCTTAAAAGATAACTGAAAAGCACAAGCAAGGGGATAGACTAAAGAAATACTCAATCCACACAATATCCCTACAGTTAAATTACCCATTAAGAATTGAAAAATGTATATAGCACAGATGTATATTTCTCTAGAACAGTCTCTCCACAAAAACGTATTAATTGTGCAAGAAGTCGAACAGTGAGGAAAACCATCAAGAGACCTATAACTCTGAAAGAGTTGTAAGCTAGCGTTTGGAAAGATTGTGCATTAAGTCAACTGAAAGAAGGTTTAAGATTCTATGGTTTGATGCAACCAAAATGTTACCTTTTTGCTATCACACTAAATGGTATTTTTAGGCCAAACACTGTATATTACCAAAAGCATAACATCCCTACCATGAACCATGGTGGTTGCAGCATAATGCCGTGGGTTGCCTCTCTGCAGGAGGGCTGAAAGCATGTGAGGGTAGAGGGTAAAACAAGTTAAACAATGTAAACATTACGCAACATCCAGGTGCATTTGGCAACTGATATGGAGCATTTCACATTTTTTTGTTACTTTGTCTAAAAGTCAGTTTTACATTTTTGTTTATGAAATAGTTTTGTAACAATGAGTCATATTCAAAAGTAACAGAGATAATAGAATGCAATTACATGTGTTCGTAGGCTATATTACCTATGTGCTTTTAAACAGCAGTTTACAATGGAGTTAAAACTGGGGCATAAATAGGTTTGTTGTGGCTTTGTAGCTTTCTTACATAGCCAACATCATTCCAAGTGATCTGAAAATGGCTTTGATGTGTGTGTTAGTGGTTGGTCTGTTGATTAATTGTAGTTGAATTTTCTTAAACTTAACATTTTTCAAAGTATACCCAAATAGAGTAGTATTTAATAATCAGCAAATTAAAAATATCTATTAATATAAGTTAACCAATAGTAGCACAAAAATCAGTTTCAATATTAACCTAAAAAAGTAACTGAAATAAATTCCCCTTGTAGCTTTTAATATTAGTTAAACACAGTAATATATTAAAATTATATAAATAAGTAATAAGGAACAGATTTATTTTTTAACAAAACTATGAATGGTAAATGATAGGCAAGAAGATCAACAGCTTGTCGCATTTGTTCATTTATATCTAGGACTGAAAGATCAGAGGCTAGGAGTCAGTGATCAGGAACTTAAGTCACAGATAATACTGTTCAATAAATAAAGTCTTAAATATGCTTATATAATTGCTTTCATCTTCCATTTACTTCAAGAGAAGAAATATTTTGTATGTTAATGTTCTGGAATGGAAAGCCAGAATCAAGAACTCAATCCAACTGAGAATTTGTGGCTAGACTTCAAAAGGGCTGTTCACTCACGATCATCATGCAACATAACAGTTTAAACACTTTTGCAAAGAAGAATAGGGAAAAATGGCAGTATCCAAATATGCAAAGCTGTCAGAAAACTGTGCACACATACTCAAAGCTGTAATTACCACCAAAGGTGCATCTATTAAATATAGACTTGAAGGAGGTAAATACTTAATTAGTATTTACTCAATTATTTTGTAGTCCGTATCTGTAAAAATGTAGACCACTTTGAGAGATCTGGTTTCACTTTAACATTAAAGAGCATTGCTGTTGAATCACTGTCAAAAAATACAGATTAGATTAGATAAACAGTATTAATCCCATGGGGAAATTCAAATGCATACAGAAACAGAAACATAAAAAACAAGAATACAGACTCAAAGAACATGTAATACATCCAATCAAACAATCAGTAAATAAATAAAAATAAACTTAATCTTAATTAAATCCACTGTGATTAAGTGTTGTTTAATAATGAATCACAAATACTCTCAAGGGATGAATATTTTTTTATAGGCGCTGGAATTATTTTTACTAATTTTATGAATTTGTCTCTGTTACTATGTAATATAATCTTTTCCAGCTTTTTTTTTCTTTTCTATACACTGCCATTATCCTTCAGTTTCATTTGCTCAGATGCTTCTCCTGCTTGACAAAAAGACTAGCTAACAACTGTAGTAACACTAAGCTCTACAATAAGTTAGCTACAATAATTTCACAAGCAACACACCAAGGTGCTTAATACTCTCTTTTACATTAGTGCTTTTTGTCTGACTTATATTAAACAAAACTGTTTAATCTCTAAGGTCTTTCATGTTAAAATACTGTATATGCTATACTATGCTTTGCTTTGTAGTATGCTGAAATACTAGATTGATGGCCTCTGCAGGGTTTTATGATTATGGTTCTGTATTATTGACTGTTGTGACAGGGCATATTTGAAGTTGTGTTTTGCAATAAATTTCCTATATCATGATAGTTTTAAGATTAAGCTTATTGACTGAACTGAGAAATATTTTATGCCAACTTAAAAATAGTTCTAAAAAAGGAACAATTTAGAAGAATTTCAGAATTAAAATCACTTCTTAAAATTAAACATATTCTTACAATAATACTGGAAACCTTTGCTTAATAAAGAACTACTGCCTTACATCTTGAGAGTGGTTTTACTTCCTGGTCAAGCTTCTTGCCTTGTGTGAAGTTTGCCCATTTTTTCAGCATGGTTGTTTTCTTCTTCTCGGACTCTGGATTCCTCTCACATTCCAAACACATGCAAGTTAGCCGAACTGGTGACTCTAAAATTGGCCCAGTATAAGTGACCATGGGTGAAGGCATGATTGTGCCCTGCTATAAAGTGAGGTGGGACAAACCAAAGTCCATGCAAGCCTGTACTAGACAATTATGCAGCTATGGTGTACAAAGAAAATATACTCAGTAGCCACTTTATTAGGTAAAACTATTCAGTACTAGATGGGATCTCATTTGTCTCCAGAAAAGCCTGATTCATTAAGGCTTGTATTTAACTACAGTAAGTAGGGGAAACATTCCTTAAGGATTTGGCTTCATGCTGACTCGATAGCATTATGCAGTATCAGCATTTTTTTTTTTTACCTAGACATCATGTTGCAAAACATTATCCACCCTCGTCTTTATGGTACTCTATAGGATTCATATCTGAGGAATGTGCAGGTCACTGGAGTAAAATGAAATCATTTTTATTCAGTGTTGTGGGTTTCTGCAGCACAAAGGAGCCATTACTGGTAAATCTAATTCAATTACAGTAACGGAAGAGGTGTTACAAGTTAACAGTTTAAATTCTTTAATCACACTACAGTCACTGAAAACAATTTTCTTATTTGAATTATGCATCCATTTCTGCACAAATAGTAATGTGCTCTGCATAATTAAAATTTTCTTCAGGAGCATTCTAACAAGTCTACAAAACTGAAGATTTTGAGCAGTGCCACATCCCAACATATGCGTTATTTTTTGGCATTTCTCTCTCTAACTTGCCCACGAACATGGAGAGGTTTGTGTACAAGTTGAATCAGTCTTAACCTTAATTGTTAGTTTAGTTAATGAAACATAATTTCAAGAAGTTAATTGCTTTCTTTTTGATCACCATGTCCGTTTCGATAATGTAACGAGCACCGAGAAGGAAAAAAACACCACTTAATGTAGGATGTGCAGATACAGCTCTTTGACAAATGGGCATACATATTGCTTTATACAAAAACGGAAGGGCCTTACCCTGAAGTAACTATGCAAACTTTCCTACTGATAAGAGTCGAAAGGCACACATCCAAAACAATAAACAAGACACCCTCAACAAATTGTGACTCACCGTGACTTGTCCCCCTATCACATACACTGATGAAGATCATGGGTCGCACTCTGTCATGAACCTGCAGACATGTAGCCAACATGGTGGGATGCTTTGAGCAGCATGAAAAGAGCCCCTGGTGTCTGCCTCCATGACTATTCTGCTAAATAAGACCTCTGCCAACTTCCACCAGCTGCTCAGCTTCAGATCCCTCATCTCTTTCCATTCTCCCAAGAGATCTCTTCACAAAGACTCTTTGCCTTGCCTCTTGCCACGGAAAAAACAGGACCATCTGGTCATTGTGACACTTATATTTAAAGCACCCATGCTGTGGAGTCCTCAGCTTCCAGACGGTGATCTCTAGAAAGCTGTGGAACAAATGGGATGCGTCTAGAGAGTTGGGGGTCAATAAGGTATCCGGTCCCATCCAATCAATAATTGCTCTCAACTGCAGGCTGGTATACTAACTATATTTTTAACTATTTAACTATAGTACTAGGGTGTTGTACCGTGTTAGCCATTATGAATGTAGAGAAAAGCCAAGCAAAATGACACCTTTTATTGGCTAACTAAAAAGATTACAATATGCAAGCTTTCGAGGCAACTCAGGCCCCTTCTTCAGGCAAGATGTAATCAATGTTACATCTTGCCTGAAGAAGGGGCGTGAGTTGCCTCAAAAGCTTGCATATTGTAATCTTTTTAGTTAGCCAATAAAAAGTGTCATTTTGCTTGGCTTTTCTCTACAACTATTTAACTATAAATATTTGCAAGTGGTGGAGTGGTTAGCTCGTTTTGTTTTTACCTTGACATGCAAAAGTATTAAATCCTCTTGAAAGTCATCATAACTTTCTGCAGGACAAAAGATCTGTACATATATTTATCCACTCAGTATTTTGAATGTGAACTCAAAAAATAAAAACTTAAAAAGATGTTTTTTTGCATTAGTATTCAACAAATACATATTAATAGTTTTTTGAGAACCCTTCTGCTATAATAACAGCATTCATTCTTTAGGGGTATGTATGTAGCAGTTTTGCACATTGTTCAGGAGTGATTTTTTCCCCATTCTTCTTGGCAGAATTTACAGAGATCCTTTTGGCTGATGGGATAGCACCTCTGGATATCAGTTTTCAAATATTGCCATAAGATTCTCAACAGGGTTAAGATGAGGGTTTTAACTTTGCCATCTCAAAACAGTCACCTTTCTGTTTCTGAGCCATTCCAGTGTTTTGGCCTTATGCTTCAGAGTTATTGTCATATTGAAAGGTGAATCTTCTCCTGAGCCATAGGTTCATAGTAGACTGGAACAAGTTCTACTGCAATATTCTGCGGTATTTGTATCTATCCAATGTCCATTCAACTCTGACAAGATTCCTAGTCTCAGCACATGAAAAGCATCCCCCAAGACAACTGCATTATGTGGTGAAGAGAAAAATGGATCAAATTTGGTACTCACATTTACAAAAGATGCTGAAAGTGATCTCCTACATTTCTGTGCCCGTTTCAGCATGCTCATGTACACTCTTTGCACACTCTTTGTTCATGGCCACTTTTTCGTGGGCCACCTTGTATGAAGCTGCCACCGCCATATTTTACTGTAGGTATCGTGTTTCTTGAGGCCTGGGCAGTGATAGATGTACACCATAAATACCTTTTTGAAGTCTGGTGAAAAAGTTCTATTTCGGTCTCATCCTCTTTAATAAAATCCGTGTGTGCGTCCATGTGTCCGTGTCTTCTGGTGAAGTGCGCATGCGCGGGGCACGGAGCGATGCTTCAAAGGCCACCTGACGCGTCACGCAAGACAGAGAGGGCGGGACCTATAAAATATCGCGTGGCAGATCCAATCGGATTTCGGTAAATGAGGTAAGACCTAAAACAGAAAACATGAAAAATCCAATTGGGTACTGAGACGCGGAGACCAGCTTCCCCATTGTTGTGCAAGTGTTCACTTTGAGGATGTCAGATTTGCGATTAAGAAGCTTGGCCCGGTAAAGTGTAAAGTAAAAGTAGATTTATTTTCGCGTACAATACATCAGTTGCTGGGGAGAATCTGCTGATTGCTCACTGTTGTCACAGGAAATTAAACGCATATTACGGACAGCAAAGCCAGTATTACTGTCGGAGAAAGTTGCAGGCATTTTACGGAAAAAATTTAATGAGGTAAAAGGTCCCTTGCCATTTAATATAGACTGTTTCCACTAATGTTTATGGACTACTGTTCTAGTGCCCGTT
This sequence comes from Erpetoichthys calabaricus, assembly GCF_900747795.2. Classification (NCBI taxonomy): domain Eukaryota; kingdom Metazoa; phylum Chordata; class Cladistia; order Polypteriformes; family Polypteridae; genus Erpetoichthys; species Erpetoichthys calabaricus. The sequence continues at coordinate 171,442,184 of NC_041397.2, forward strand.
ATTGTAACGGGCTTAATGACTAGTCTGATTAAAAAACCTTCTCTCACATCTTAACCAAGTATTTTTTCATGCTTTGTAGCAAATGCCATCTGTGCTTTTATGTGGACCTTCTTACATACAAGCTCATCTGTGAAACATGGTGGAGGATGTATCATGGCTTGGGCTTGCATGCTTGCTTCTGGAACAGGTTCAATCATTTTTATGATGGTAGTAGAAGAATAAACTCGGAAGTCTACAAATTCATATTGTCTGCCAATTTATGCAGAAATACATCCAAACTAATCAGGAGGAACTTTATTATGCAGCAAGACAATGAGCCCAAACACGATGCCATCTCAAAAAACTTCACCAGGAGAAAAAGAAAAAGGAATGTTTTGGACTGGCCAAACCTCTCATCAGATCTTAACCCAAATGAACATGCATTTCACCTATCGAAGAGAAGACTGAAGGAAGAAATCCCACAAAACAGACAGCTGAAAGATATTGTGGTAAAAGCCTGGAAAGGTGTAACCAATGAAGGAACATGAAATTTGGAGTCTAGAGGTCATAGCCTTGATCCAATTATTGTGAGCAAGGGATATGCAACCAAGTATCAAGTATTTTTAACTTTAATTTAGTTGAAAACATTCTATTCCAATATTTTTGCTCACTTGAAAAACTGTATGGTTTGATACAAAATGTGCTATGTTCTATGCCGTTTAACATATCTAAATATAAATACCAGGGAATAAACCTGAAACTCTGATCACTCTTCCTATATTCATTTTTTGATCTCGTACACAAATGTCATCAGTGCACAACAAAAACTAATTGGCCTTGCTGTTCCAATCGTTGTGGAGGGGGCCGTATCTACAGAAAATGGTTTATTTTGACTTTGGAAATGTATTGTTACAAAGTAAGAGTTCACATTGAAATTACTGAATGGATAAAAATGTGTACAAATCTTTTGACATGCAGAAAATTATTATGACTTTCAAGGGGATTAAAACTTTTCCATGCCAATTAATATTACTTTATTTTTATTTACTAAGAATTTTTTTTAAACTTGTACTGCTTCACATATATAAAATGCAACAGGGGCAATATATAGTTGCCTTGTTTAAAAGCTAAATTCATTATTCTTTATTATTTTCTCATCATTAAAATAGTGAAACAATACAGTAGATCCCTGCGAAGTTGCGGTTCAGAGTTCGCGGCCTCAGTCATTCGCAGATTTTTCCTTAGAACCTAACTAATAATTGTTCACAGAAACCGTAAATATCCTCCGCAATTTTCATGGCTTTTTTCGTGGCAATACTGTACTGTAGAGAGAAAAGGAAGCAGCTGCAGAGAAAACGGAGACTTGGGATGGTGAAAGTAGCCAATAGAAGTTGAAACTGCAACTCCCAGCAGTCTCTGCAGTGGCTCTGATTAGTCTTCTGCTAAGGGTGCAAGGGCTGCTGAGGTCAAAGGATGTCGGTATGGCTTATAAAAAGGGGGCTGGTGACCAAAAGCAAAAAAAAAAGTTTTTGTAATTTGTGTTTCAAGTTCCTGTCTGTCTGCATTCTGTTGGGTTACCTGTACTTACTCATTTTGTCCTGGATCATTTCGTGTGTCTGGATTGTCTGCCTGTGTACATGAGGCCTGTAACTGGATTCATGAACCCATCCACCTGTCTTAACCATTTCAGGAACTACTGGTAGGACTATCTGTACATTCTCATTCAACGTGCAGATCTCTGAACTATCTATTTTCATCATTACATTTCATCCGTTGCCGTTTTTCATGAACTTTTTCATGATTAACTGTGTGTGTTTTGTTCGTGTTTTTTTGTATTTAATGTGTAATCGCCGTAAGGGGAACTGGGGTGGTATCTTGTTTTCTTATTTCATTTGTTTTCATTACATTCTTTATTTGCTGTTTGATTACCAGTTTGCTTTGTTTTTGTCTCTGTTTGTGAGTGTGCGCGTCGGGTCAAGGCTGGAATCTCCACCATAAAAATAAATAAATTACCGTCTTCTTGATTGTGGCTTCTCGAGCGACGCTACGCTTACTTAAAAGCCTGAACCATACCTGTCCTTTTTGGCTGATTGCTTTGTTTCTCTCTCCTCCCCCAGACAGGGGTTGTGCTCCACTATGATGTTTGTCTATTGTTTAATCGTTAACTAACCTGCATGATGAGCACCTTTTACTTCTGAAAGAGACATGTTTGTTTGAAGTGTTTAAATAAAGTTCCTGTCTCTACAATCTCCTGTGTTTGTGGGCAATTCTGTGACCCAAGCTGCACTAAAACTAGCCTGCAAGCATCAGCGCTTACCTCTGTGTGCTTGCTTGCAGTCAATTTAAGAGCAGTTGGCTCAGTGATTTACATCCATGGCATCAGTTGCACTTTGTACATATTGTTCCAATAGTTTTTTTTTAAATAGTTTTTACAGTTCATTAGCAGTGTGTAAAATGATCAGTGTTGCAGTAATTGTGATGCTTTTTGCATGAAAAAAAAATGTGCTCCATTAAAATTTTACTTTTCTTTGTTAATTGTGATGTTTACTTAAAGTGCAGCAAAAAAGTATTTGGTGTCCAGGGATGCATTAACCCCCAACTATGTGGCAGTTTAATGGTTAAAGCCCCAAGATGCCGCCGAAATGAGATGCATTGTCTAAGGCTTCTGGCAATGAAAACGCGCTTGCATGAATTACAGTACATATAGCGGTAACATCGGTATTTTACATTCTAGCACTGCGGGAGACATAGCAGTACAGTATACAGGTTTACCTTTACACTCTTTATTTTTAGGTAATGTATTAAGCTGAGTTTGAAATTAATAAAGTGTTTTGGGGGCATATTTAGTGTTTAAATTATGAAAATAGGCATTTTTTTGACCACATCCAAAATTCGCGGTTTTTCACAATTCGCAGGTGCTCTAGGAACGTAACCCCTGCGAATTTTGGGGGTGTACTGTACTTGGATGCTTTTAATTTACTTTCCAATTTTTACACATTTTCATAGGTTTACAATGTAACTTTAAAAAGTAGTACCTTTTTGCCAAGAAGTAATGATAAAAGTCACCCCAGTACAGTTTGACAAAAATAATTAGTAATTTGTAATGGATTACTTTCTTAAATAATGGCCCACAATCTACTTTTATGTCCATGAAAACAACATCATATAACACATATTCTGACACTACTTATCGGCTTACAGTAAATATCTAAACTAGCAAGACCAGCTAACATTTTTCCAGACTTTAATCATCATGTTTTGGTAATCACATTCCATTGCAAACTTAATGCCTATATATTAGTTTCTTTCTCAAACAAAAATTATACGTTTAAAAATATTTTTAAATGCCCCAATCCCCCCCCAAGTAGATTTGATTTAAAGCTTTACTAAAATAACTGGAACAGTCATTATACCATTATAAATACTACATGTGCCTCTTTAAAAGTTACAGCATTATGATGAAATCCACCACCATGAGGACCTTCACTGGAAAGACAGGCCACCAATTACCTCTGCAGCAGAGAACTGGTTTATAAGAGTCATCAGCTTCAGAAATGAGAAATTAAAGCCATCTCAGATTATACCCCAATTAAATGCTTCAGAATTCAAGTTCCACATATATCTCAACATCAACTGTCTGAAGGAGACTACATGAATTACACCTTCATGATATAACTGCTACAAAGTAATCACCACTGAAGAAGACAAAGAATAGGAGACTTGTTTGGGTCAAAATAAGCAGGTAGTTGATATCAGACTGGTGGAAATCTCTACTTTGGTTTGGTAAGTCCATATTTGACATTCCTATTTTCAACCATGAGGTCTTCTTGAACAGATGAAAGGATAATGTCTGCATGTGTGGCTCCCATCATGAGGCATAACAGGTCTTACAGTTTGGGAATGACTTGTTAGTGAAACTGTTGGCTATTTATTTAGGGCACATTCACACTTCTGCATTTTCTATAGGGGAGTGCAGTATATTTGTTTAAAAAAAGTTACATACTGCATATTTTATGCACATAGATGCACCACTGTGCATATTAGCACCTCCTTCCACAGGAAAAAGCACCAAACAAGAGGCCTGCCTTTTTCCATTCTCTAGCAGTCATCTTTTTTTCTTTCTCTGGCAGATGAGGCTGAGCACATAAGGGTGTTACTTCTGTGGGGGAATGCATCCAATACACTTCAGTGTATGTTTCTGAGGCATCTTTAGGACTCCAGTAACCATAACTGCCATCACAACAGACAAACCATGTGTTGTACAACCAGAGTACCACAAAATTTGACAAATGGCTGAATATGAAAGGAAAGGACTCCCATACTAGACAGCTTTATTTAGGCACAAAATGACAGACAGAAACATTTCATAATTTGCACAATACACAAACTTAGGTATGTTAATGTGTATTAAAAACACATGTCAATCAACTAAAAAAAAGCAAGGAAAATGCACATATATACATACAAACAGACATGAGCCAGGCCTTACAAATGTAGGCATATTTAACCAGCACGGCTAAAACAGAACTATGCAGAACATGCCATCTCATCTGGCCCTCCATTTGATTTTCAACAGGTAAAGCAACACTTTTCCAGGATGTGTATGACCTATAGTATCTCACAAAAGTGAGTACACCCCTCAATTTTTTGTTAACATTTTATTACAACTTTTCATGGGACAACACTGAAGATATGACACTTTGATACAATGTAGTCAGTGTAATGCTTGTATAACAGTGTAAATTTGCTGTCCCCTCAAAATAACTCAACACACAGCCATTAATGTCTAAACCGTTGGCAACAAAAGTGAGTACACCCCTAAGTGAAAAATGTCTAAATTGTGCCCAATTAGCCATTTTCCCTCCCTGGTGTCATGTGACACGTTATTTTGAGGGGACAGCAAATTTACGCTGTTATACAAGCTGTACACTGACTACTTTACATTGTATCAAAGTGTCATATCTTCAGTGTTGTCCCATGAAAAGATATAATAAAATAATTACAAAAATGTGAGGGGTGTACTCACTTTTGTGAGATGCTGTATTTGTTCCAAAGAAAGAATGTAATGGAGGAGTGTAGCACATAAATTGGCCACCACAGTCACTTGACCTAAACTCATATATAGATAGATATAGATATATATAGAATCTTTTTTAGCAACAAGTCAGTTGTTTTTTTCTTTCAGCAATAAGATTTCACGCATTCACAATCTACAAAATTTATAATAGAGGATATTTTTAGTTTCCCTTCCAATTATATAAATTATATACTTGAAACATATTGGATGCAGTCTTTTAATCATTATTTTTCCAAAATATAAATGGTGCATGTGAGCAAATCTTGACAGAAGGCCACAAGTAACATAATGCATTATCACATTTAGTATATACCTTTTTGCCAATAAGTTATAACAAGTGTGTTCGGAGATTTTTTTTTTTCTTTTTAAGGAAGTCAAAAGTTTCAAGGTAAGGTAGTTAAAGGTTTCAAAATACTCTCTAATCAAGGGACCTGAGATTGGTGAGATGTGGATGTTGATGACAACTTGTAAGAGAGACTTTCACTGTACTCTGTACATAAGGCAACAATGACCAAATAAACCTATAGATCTAATGTGTTCTCTAAAGCAAATTAAAAAAAACAAAATACCATTAACATGTAATAACTGCATGACTTTATTGCAGTATTTGATTGAAATGAAAAACTATTTAGTGTACATTTAACAATTAACTTGTCTCTAATTAATTCATTACTATGAATCATTACTAGTTCATTACTATTACAATTACAGGGAAGCATTTGCTGAACAAGGAAACTATTGTCTTAATCTGTTTATGTATTTATGAACAATGTATTAGTGTTTGACAACAAAAAACATTTTGCTTTTTTACAAAAATTAAATAGGATAAGACTTCACTTTAACTTTAAATTATATGGCATAATTACTTGGCATTAGAAACAAAATGTTAGTGATTAACTTGTGACTCTACCAATCATTCACTTCCAGAATGAACTATAATTAAGTCTGATATGTCACGTTTGTGTTATAGTTGCACCAAGGTTCAAATCAACAAGCAGAATACATTACCTTTTAATGGTATCCTAATACTGTCTGCCATAAACTGAAAAAAGGAAAAGATACAACCAAATTAAAAGTGAGGTCAAAAAAAAAAAAAAAAAACCTGTAAATGCTCAAAACATTAAAAGCAGTTACACTCACTATTAAACTGATCATTGCACTCAATTATCAGTTAATATCACCCTAATAAAGGCACAACACTAAGAAAATGACAATGAATCTCCATCTCTGACAATATAATTTAAAGCATTTGTTTCACATTGCTTCTAGTGCTTCACTGGTCTTAATTGTAAGAGAGTTGTGGGGTTGTTGTTTTTTTTTTTTAAATGTATAAATACTGCTTCACTTATAAATGTAAGCTACCAGGGCAATAAACAAATGCCAAAATTGTGAAAGAGCAACTTAAATGTCAAAAATGTCACTTAATTGCCTATGTACACAGACGTCTTGCGATGTATGGGTTGGAAGGGACCTCTTATTATCCACTAGAATGCTACACAAAATATGCTGTTTTCTATAATGAGTGAACGGTCCATGGGACGAAATTTAATCAGGACTATTTGGAGGTCCTGGTTCCTTTGACAGCCACGAGGAGGAGGAGGTTAGGAGCATGCACTGATACAGAGCATTGCCGTTTACAGCACATGACAAACTACCTCAAGATCCCAGAATAGGACCTGAGTGCAGCCATACAACGGGTGACATCTTAGCACCACACTAGTTCAGATGGAATGAACAGTGTGATGGTTTTTTTTTTTTTTTGGTTTTTTTTTTATGGTGGCTGGCGTGCCAATTCAGCCACCAACCCCCAAGTTTTCCCTGTAGGTTGGAGGGCCTACCTGCAGGACTGGATGCAGCTTAACGTCATACCCAGGATGGAGCAATTGCAAGTTAATGGCCTTGCTCAAGAGCCAACAGAGTACAGTCAGTTCTGACGTTTATGGGATTTAAACTGGCAACCTTCCGTTTGCCAGTGCAGATCCCTAGCCTCAGAGCCACCACTTCACCCGGAGGAAAAGGGAAAAAAAAATAAAATAAAAAAAAAAATGCCCAGTGCTGTCTCTCTATTTAGATAGTGTGGTTAACTAGCAGGTTTAAATTTTGACCAGAATAATTCAGCTATTAGCTAAATGTCCAATAACTTGTGTAATACTTATTTTATTGTTGGCTACAATTCACAACAGTTTTATTTTATCAAGATGCAAGTCTTCAAGCAGTTTAGCTTGCACTCAAGTCTGATTTTGACATTTGAAAGAACTTGGTTTGACCCAAGGATGATGAAATGCATGTCTGACATGAAGGGCATCAAATTAATACACAATTTTTACAAGAACAGGCCATTTAACACAACAACTCACCAATCCTATTCACCAAGACTGTCAGAAATAATATCTTGTTAACATATGAAGCTTCCTGAAGTGCCCCTCTCTACTACGACACTTGGCAATTTACCCCATGCGTTTAAAGTCCATTGTGTGAGGGAAAACTGTTACATTTGTGAAAAATTTGCACCTAACAAGTTTCCAACTGTCTCTCATGTTGAAGAAAAAATATATACAGCAGAGGTTCACAGTGCTAATTCCCCTCAAAATTTAGAAACACTTCAATAATATCACCTCTTATCTGTTGCTTGAAATGAAAATGTTCAACTCCTTCAGCCTTTCCCAGAGCTCATAATCCTCAGTCCTCGAAACAGCCATGTCACTTTTCCCTGGGCTTTGTTTGGTGCTGCTATGTTTTTTTTTTTGTTCTATGGAGACTAAAACTGTGCTGAGTACTCTAGATTAGCCCTCACCAGTACATTATACAGATTAGGTATAGTGTACAAGTCAAGGAAGGTAATACTGTGCTACATAACGTAATACTGTAACAGCCTTCTTGATCGCTTCTGTACACTATCTGGTAATAGTTATGAATCTACTATGACTCCTAGTTCTTTCTCATATGATGTACTTTCACGTTTCAAACAATTTTACTTCATACATGTAATACTATACTTTTAGTTACAATACATTTCATCTGCACTAACACTGCCCATGCCTGGATGTTGTCAAGGCACTTATTTAAAATTTAAGCTGATTTTACATTATCTGCCCTTAGTCTTACTTTAATATTTCCTGCAAACATGACCTGCACCTTGAATTACCACTTCTTTAAGTATGATTACTAGCCTCCAATTTTGCAATGTGTGATGATGAATTTTGTTAGTGCATATGCCCCGCAAGCTGGGTGTGCAATGGATGAGAAAGAAGATTTTTGGAGTGAGTTGGATGAAGTAATGAACAGTGTACCCAAGGGACAGAAAGTGGTGATTGGAGCGGATTTCAATGGACATGTTGGTGAAGGGAACAGAGGAGACGAGGAGGTGATGGGTAGGTATGGTGTCAAGGAGAGGAATAAAGAAGGTCAGAGGATAGTGGATTTTGCCAAAAGGATGGACATAGCTGTGGTGAATACGTATTTTAAGAAGAGGGAGGAACATAGAGTTACGTGCAAGAGTGGAGGAAGATGCACACAGGTATATTACATCCTATGCAGAAGAGTCAATCTGAAGGAGATTGAAAACTGCAAAGTGGTGGCAGGGGAGAGAGTAGTTAAGCAGCATAGGATGCTGGATGACATTGGAGATCAAGAAGAGGAAGAGAGTGAGGGCAGAGCCAAGGATCAAAAGGTGGGAGTTGAAAAAGGAAGACTGCAAGGTTGAGTTTAGGGAGAAGGTGAGACAGGCACTGGGTGGTAGTGAAGAGTTACCAGACAGTTGGGAAACTACAGCAGATGTAGTAAGGGTGACAGCAAGAAGGGTGCTTGGCGTGACATCTGGACAGAGGAAGGAGGAAAAGAGAAACCTGGTGGTGGAATGGGGAAGTACAGGAGAGTATACAGAGGAAGAAGATGGCAAAGAAGAAGTGGGATAGTCAGAGAGATGCAGAAAGTAGACAAGAGTACAGGGAGATAAGGCGCAAGGTGAAGAGAGAGGTGGTGAAGGCTAAGGAAAAGGCATATGATGAGATGTATGAGAGGTTGGACACTAAGGAGGGAGAGAAGGACCTGTACCGATTGGCTTGACAAAGGGACCGAGCTGGGAAAGATGTGCAGCAGGTTAGGGTAATAAAGGATAAAGATGGAAACGTACTCACAAGTGAGGAGAGTGTGTTGAGCAGATGGAAAGAGTACTTTGAGTGACTGATGAATGAAGAGAACGAGAGAGAGAAGAGGTTGGATGATGTGGAAATAGTGAATCAGGGTATGCAATGGATTAGCAAGGAGGAAGTAAAGACAGCTATGAAGAGGATGAAGAATGGAAAAGCCGTTGGTCCAGATGATATACCTGTGGAAGCATGGAGGTGTTTAGGAGAGATGGGAGTGGAGTTTTTAACCAGATTGTTTAATGGAATCTTGGAAAGTGAGAGGATGCCTGAGGAGTGAAGAAGAAGTGTACTGGTGCCGATATTTAAGAATAATGGAGATGTGCAGAACTGTAGTAACTACAGGGAGATAAAATTGATGAGCCACAGCACGAAGTTATGGGAAAGAGTAGTAGAAGCTAGGTTAAGAAGTGAGGTGATGATTAGTGAGCAGCAGTATGGCTTCATGCCAACAAAGAGCACCACAGATGCGATGTTTGCTCTGAGGGTGTTGATGGAGAAGTATAGAGAAGGCCAGAAGGAGTTGCATTGCGACTTTGTGGGCCTGGAGAAAGCATATGACAGGGTGCCTCGAGAGGAGCTGTGGTATTTTATGAGGAAGTTGGGAGTGGCAGAGAAGTATGTAAGAGTTGTACATGATATGTACGAGGGAAGTGTGACCGTGTTGAAGTCTGCGGTAGGAGCGACGGATGCATTCAAGGTGGAGGTGGGATTACATCAGGGATCGGCTCTGAGCCCTTTCTTATTTGCAATGGTGATGGACAGGTTGACAGACAAGATTAGACATGAGTCCCCGTGGACTATGATGTTTGCTGATGACATTGTGATCTGTAGCGATGGTAGGGAGAAGGTTGAGGAGACCCTGGAGAGGTGGAGATATGCTCTAGAGAGGAAAGGAATGAAGATCAGTAGGAACAAACAGAATACATGTGTGTAAATGAGAGGAAGGTACAGCGGAATGGTGAGGATGCAAGTAGTAGAGCTGGCAAAGGTGGATGAGTTTAAATACTTGGGATCAACAGTACAGAGTAATGGGGATTGTGGAACAGAGGTGAAAAAGAGAGTGCAGGCAGGGTGGAATGGGTGGAGAAGTGTGTCAGGAGTGATTTGTGACAGACAGATATCAGCAAGAGTGAAAGGGAAGGTCTACAGAACGGTAGTGAGACCAGCTATGTTATATGGGTTGGAGACGGTGGCACTGACCAGAAAGCAAGAGACAGAGCTGGAGGTAGCAGAGTTAAAGATGCTAAGATTTGCACTGGGTGTGACAAGGATGGATAGGATTAGAAATGAGTATATTAGAGGGTCAGCTCAAGCTGGACGGTTGGGAGACAAAGTCAGAGAGGCAAGATTGCATTGGTTTGGACATGTGCAGAGAACCAAATGCTGAATATATTGGGAGAAGGATGCTAAGGATAGAGCTGCCAGGCAAGAGAAAAAGAGGAAGGCCTAAGAGAAGGTTTTTGGATGTGGTGAGAGAGGACATGCAGGGGACAGAAAGATATGGAAGAAGATGATCCGCTGTGGCAACCCCTAACGGGAGCAGCTGAAAGAAGAAGAAGACTAGCCTCCAATTTTGTACCTTATTAAAAGCCTTTTGAAAATTAAACATCATAGAGATATCTAATTTTCTTGCCACATCACAAAATTCCAGCGTATTCATGAAACATTATCGCCCCATCTAAAACATGTTTTTGATATATAATACATGATCTTTCCTTAATAATTGCCTCCATTTTTAACCCCCATTGCATGTTAGGCTTACAAGTCTATAGTTACTTCAATCAGCAGAATCACACTTTTATATAATTGGACAATATCTGCTAGCTTTCAATCCTTTGGAATTTCCCCAGTGTGAACAGACTAATACTGAATATGAATTGCAAGCACAAATCAGTAAAATACCATAGCTGTAAAGTGCGTCTAGATTAACCGATTCCAAAATCAGTGTTAGTAAAACACACAGCTGTTCTTTTACACTCAAATGTCAGCTTTTGTCTTCAAATTAGACCTTTTTCAAATAAATTCAAATTATTTTCAAATAGACACGTTCAACCTAACAGCCTTAGTGTAAACTTCAGAAAAGTGCACATTCAGAGCACTCACAATTTCAGTCTGTATACTTCAGGTCAACCTTACCATTATTAATGTATGTCACCTCCTTCTTGACTATTCTTTACTGCTAAAATATTCAGAGAATCTTCTTTGGTCAGCCATTGCCTTTTCTACAGTATCTCTCCCCTTTTAGCTTTCCTAGAATTCTTTTCAGCCATTGCTCTTATAACCTCCACAGTTAACTTAGGGGTTTATTAGTTTTACATTTACTTATGAGGCTGACACCTTTATCCAAGGCAACTTACAAAATTTGTAATACAATTGGATACATTTATTTTTTGCGCACAGGCAGGTCAAGTGACTTGCTCAAGGTCACGCTGTGTCAGTAGCAGGATTTCAATCCACAACCTCAGGGTTTGAAGTCCAAAGCCTTAACCAGTACTTTATACTGCCTGCCTATATGCAGCTTTTTTCTGCTTCTTCTTTAGCAGTTTATTATCTATGGCAGAGTTTTACTCAATTTAAATTAGGCCTGGGGAAGTTACCGTGTAAATTTTTGCGATTAATGTGGGCTGTTTAACGCATTCAAAAATACTGTCACATCCAGGGCAGGCAACAAGGTGATCATGCCAGGTAGTGCTTTTTCATGCAATTGTTTTGTTTTTTACATTACAAAACAATAATACAAAAAGGTTAAGTGTAAACCTAAAGAATTACACTCACATCCAGTACTGCATTTATATACTACTTTTAAAAATTTTAAAGAAATAAAATGTTATTTAAACATCTTAAATTATACATTTTACAACACCTTGTCACATTTCAGTATGTGGTACTGGTATTCATTTCCTTGATTTATACATACCAAGACAGACACAGGAGTGAGGGGGGGGGGGGGTTAATGGTAGCCCTGGGGCAATACTAAAGAAAAGTAGTGAAGCTAAAAATTACGCTCTTTTTTTTCCATGTCATGTTTCTGTAAGAAGATCAAATCAATGTCATATCACACGTGCAAAATACATTTTCTTTGAGTTGCACTAAAACCTAACAAGTCTCTAATACCTCTGTATTTAACTCGCCAGTCAGCCAGGTAGCTTACAGTGTTTACCTTCCTAATATAATGACAAAATTCTATGAAACAGAAGTGTAATTATTCTCCCTACCCATTATTCCAGTTGGCAGTATTTTTGCTAATTTATGCAACAAATGTGAGAAAGAAGAAAAAACATTATTAACTGTAATGATTATAAGTATTCATTCATCCATCCATTATTCAACCTGCTATATCCTAACTACAGGATCACGGAGGTCTACTGGAGCCAATCCCAGCCAACACAGGGCGCAAGGCAGGAAGCAGACCCCGGGCAGGGCGCCAGCCCACCGCAGATGATTATAAGTATTTAACTCACAAATACCAATGACTGTACTTTGTATTAATCATGCGGCAGAGAGCTATAAGATTTATTATTTCAATATGCATTTGTTCTTCATTTAGGTAGAAAAAGAATTAAGCTTGTGCACAGAATTATATGATTAACTTACATTCTTTTATGTGAAAATGCTGACCTCTTGATACTAACAGAACACCCTGTGATATTATAAATTAATGTGATTGTTTCTTTACTCTTGTTTAAAAATATAAGAAAACATGTCACTTATGAATTAATAAATAAGTTATTAATCTAACCAAACAATTATAATGTAATGAAGATATTAAAACTAGAAGAATGTAATCTCTTTATAACTAATGTAAAGAACTATGAGAAACTGCTTAAATTGGTCTTGTGTGTATATACCGAGAATGGCATATTCCTTAGGAATGCAAGTGCCTGATAACTCTTTATTTTGGGATACTCCTGTATGTAATAAATCATGATGTAACTGTAACTTCCAGCAATCTAGGTATGACCTCAAAATTAACTGTTTTTTCTCTCTTTGCCTAATGAACAAGCTAGGTGACAAAAGAGAGAAATTTCTTTCTTTTGAGAGCAGTCTGTCTGAACCCAAATCAGTTTACTGAGCTGGGGTGGGGGATGTCTCTCAGTCTTTTTAATTCACCAAGAAAAAAGAAATTGCTTTTTATTTTTAAATTGGTGTTTTTCGACTTCAACGTTCACAGTTTTTGGTGCCCCGTGTGAGGACAGAAACAGCCAAGCAACTCCTTGAGCGGGATCGTCCAGAAGACCAGTAAAAGGACCAATTCCGGCCGAGTCGGGAGGACAAGCTCCAGAAAAAGTTAGGACTGGCCTTCCTCTGCCGACTCCCGCATAAGGAGCCCTTGTCCACCTCTGATTTTTTCCTGACAGTCGAGTGAACTGAGAACTTCCAGACGGGAGGAAAATTCTTGGCGAGTACCTGGGGTCTTCTTGAGTGGGAAAGATAGTCTTAACTGATTAAGGCGCCTCCAGACGGAAATAAAGGTGCCAGAATAGTTAATGAGTACGCCCCTAGGAATTGAAAGAAATAAGAAAGAAAGAAGGGGTTGGAAGAACAGAAAGTAGAAAAGGAGCACTTTTGATCTGGGCGCCGAATAAGTGAGGTGTTAAGAATGCTTAGTTAGTACGCTCCCTGAAACGGGATGGAGTCTTTTACCGGCTCGGAAAAATAAAATAAAATAAGGCGGGGAGTGGGAAGAATAGATAAGAGGGAAAACACCTCACGGGCGGAACATCAAAGCACTGTTGCGGGAGGGCGAGACTCTTTTGCCTCTACGGTCTGGTCATATTCCTGCTCCATTGGGTTAATCTGCTGTGGACACCATAAGCGATAACAAGCGGTTAGACGACTGAAGAAGGGTGTTGGCACTGAAAAGTCGAAGCCCCAGATGCAGTGGTCAACAAGACTGTTAGTCCGCTACAGCCTTGAAGCAGCAGATAGTGATCCGGGAAACAGAAGGGACCGGAGGCAGAAAACTGCAGGGGCTGAAACCTTATGCCTTGCAGTATTGGTGCTATCCAGTAATGGGAAAAACAAATAGTAAACCGGTCAAGATCCCTTTAGGAAATCAAAAGTCTCTGTTGAATGGATTATTTTCAGAGGGCTTACCAATCCCCAGTAAGAGTCCAAAGGGAGGATCACCTAGAAACTTAGTGGAAAAGAAAACAGGGTTAGACTTTAAGAAAGCGTGTAAAAAATTGAATAAACAAAGCATGGTAGATGGCCAATTGAGGGAACTGTGGATATTTCAGAAATCCAAGAAATTAGAAAAATCCTATGCAGAAACACCCAAAGCTGTTGGCAAAGGGGTCCCTATAGGATGGATATGTTTGATAAATGAGAACTAGTAATTAAAGATCGAGCAATTGAGGCAATGCAGAAGCGCAATGAGACGCTTTCTGCTGAAGTTAAGACCCAAAAAGAAAAAGAAGAGATGCTGCTAGCATTACAAAAGACTAAGACAGAGCCAGATCCAAATAACGGGCGAAAGAAATCGGGGAAAAAAAGAATCCTCTTTACCCAAGTATTGACTCCCCACCTCCTCCTCCTGCCCCAAATGCCCCACCGGCTCCTCTAGTAGCCGATGATCCACCCGGAGCAGATCCACTATTTCACTATGACTCGTCTTCTCATTCCGACCCAGATGACGAAGACCGAGGCGCCCGGTCTGAAGGCAATACTAACACCCCAGCCACATACTTCACTCCAATCCCCGATTTCTAGCCATACAAGAAGCCGAACATTACAATCACACCTAAGCCCCCGATTGGGATGCAGCTTCATTTCCCCAAAGCATCAGAATCCCGGAGCTGAGTTTTCTTGCCCTTTAATACAAGTCCCCAACCCCAGGCACAACCCCAATCAACCCGCAGGAGCTAATAATCCCAACCACTGTCATGCTACATCGAAATTGGGACATCCAAGAATTAAAAGATGTGGCGTCTGAACTGCCAGATCCCAAGGGAGTCGGCGGCTTAAAATTCATTGAATCGCTTCAGCAGCTGGACAACATGTATAAGCCAAATGCTGCGAGAGGATGCAGGTGCTGCTCCGAAAGCTAGGCACCACCTGGGCAACAATAAATTGTGAGACCAGAGGGGATGGTAATGCCTGGAGATGGGATGAATCCTTGAATAGTGATAATCAGGAGCCCCAATTTTTAGAACAATGGGAATTATTAAAGACAGTGATTGCTGGAAAATACAAAAAGGGAACAGACTGGTCACTCATATCGGCTGCCAAGCAGCGGAAAGATGAGATGGTCGATGAATGGGCTCATAGCATTCAAGACCTGATGGCAAATCATTCTGGTTTGCAATAAAGCGAAGATCGAAACCACATTGCCGTTCCCCCTTTCGTTTCGGGATTAAGAAGTGGCATACAGAACACAGTCCAAACGTCTTGCATAGGCTGGTAAAGTGCTACTTTTGAGAAAGTGAAACGCCATGCTGAGCATGCTGAGAGACAATCTAAACAAAAAGAATCTGATAAGCAGACTAAACTGATAGCGGCACAGCTTCAGTATTACACCGTGGGAACGAGCAGGGGCAGAGGATTCCAAGGCTGTAACCGTGGCAACTCCTTCCGAGGGAGAGGACGTGGAAGGGGACGTGGGCTCCAGCCCTCCACGCCCACCAACCCGTTCACCCAGATGCCTAAATCATCACACCTTACACCTGCTACAACTGCGGTGTGCATGGCCATTTCAGACGCAACTGTCCAATCAAGTGTCCACCTCCACTCCTGGAATCCAGTGACATTCCCTGGTCCTAGGAATTAGCAGGGACCCCCAGCCATTTTTTTCCAGCTTCTCTTCCTCACCCATCATGCTGATGCAGACCCTTTACTGACTTTGATAGTGAATGGCAAGGAAACTGTTTTCCTTGTGGACACTGGAGCTACCTGCTCAACTTTATTGCTGTTGGAGGTCCCTGCCTCGAAAGACACTGTGAAGGTCCTCACTGCCACAAGACAACCTCATACTCTATCAGTATCGAAGCCTCTTCAAGTTCAACTTTCTACTGATAGTTCAACTTTGACACATCGATTCCTGTTAAATCATCTGTGTCCTGTTAACTTATTGGGATGAGATCTCATGACCAAACTGTCTGTTTCAATTTCCTTATCTGAACAAGGATTCTACTGCTCCATTCCTAAGCTCCTGTGTCAAACTCTCCGACCCCCTTGCCGTTCTTTTGCTGCCTGGACCCTAAACATTTCCCCACACACCCTCCTCCTTAAAGCCCTCCATACATTCCCTTCCTGCCTTTTTCCCCACCTCCAAGTCCCCGACACTCTCCACTGTACTGCCCAATATTTCCCCACTGAAGTTGACATGCCTTGGTTAGAATATTTTCTTTCCTCAGCCCCTTGCCCAGAGAGTCTTTACATCTCCTGTATTTTTCTCTCATCCACTAAAGCTGCTGCTTCATTTCACCTCACACACTTACAGAACAATTTCTATCTAGGAGGTGCAGTCCCCCATGTTTCCCTGGCGAAGTCCAACACCGCTCGTTGGGATGAAATTGGGGAATGGCCTGAAACATGTAAAAATAGGACTGATTGGAAATTCGTCGCACCAGGAATTTGTCACCACTTATCACCTGGTTACTAAGGTGTCAATCCAAATCGACCTGCCAGTCGTTCGTTCCCTTTGTCACTTGTCTCCGTCTGTGTATTCCGCGCAAACAGACTTTTTTCCTTGGCTGACTACAATTACTGACACTCTGTGGTCTCAGGGAAAAAACGATTTTGGCATGATCACAAATTGTGAACCCTTATTGGTTTTCCCAAAGTCATCCTTCCGTCCTCATCGTGCACAATATCCTCTTTCTCCCGAGGCTTAACTCGGAATTGCTGCTGTACACAAAGACCTAGTTGAACGGGGAGCTATTATTCCATTTAAATATTCTCCTGTCAACTCTCCCATTCTGCCAGTAAAGAAAGCGGATGGATCTTGGCGCTTTGTCCAAGATCTCAGACAAGTCAATTCTGCTATCTTTCCTAGAGCACTGATCATGCCTAATCTTTCCACTATTCTGTCTACAATCCCTCCATCTGCACATTATTTCTCAGTTATTGACCTCGCAAATGCTTTCTTTTCTATTCCTGTACAACCTGATTCGCAATTCTGGTTTACTTTTCAAAATCGCCGCTGGACCTGGACCGTTATGCCACAAGGTTATACAGAGGCTCCTTGTGTATACGGACAGGCACTTGCTCAAAACCTGGAAGGCTTCTGGCCTAACAGGGGAAGTGCATTAATACATTATGTCGATGACTTATTGCTCTGTAGCGATACAGAGGAAGCATGCACGCAAGATACGGAATTATTATTTAAGATATCTTGCGGAAAATGGCCACAAAGTCTCTAAGACAAAGCTGCAGCTAATTCAAACCACTGTCAAGTACTTGGGGCATGACATCACTTGTGGTACCAGAGCTCTGTCAAAAGACCACATAACCACCATCCAAAATCTTCCAAGACCGGTCACAAAACAACAGGTTACGTCTATACTAGGCATTCTTGGTTATTGTCGACAATTGATCCTAAATTTTTCTGAAAGAGCACAGCCCTTACAAAATCTAGCTAACACTGTCAACCTTCCTCTTTCTGGCTGCATGCAGTGGAATGAGCAGGCTGAGAAGGCTCTATGTGATTTAAAAAGTGCACTACTTTCTGCGCCTGCTTTAGGACTCCCCGACTATTCTCGTCCATTCACTCTCTCTCTTCGTGGACGAAAAGGGGGGGATATATGAACGCAGCATTAACACAGCTCCATGGAGAAAAACAGAGGCCAGTAGCTTACTTTTCAAAAAAAAAACTGGATCCAGTGGATATGGGACTTCCGACTTGTCTTAGAGCAGTAGCAGCAACGATGGAGGCTGTGCTGGCAAGCACGGATATTGTACTCATGAGTCCCCTGACAGTAAAAGTGCCTCACGCTGTTCACTCGATCTTAGTCCAGGCCAAAACCTCACATCTCACTACTGCCAGGGCAATACACTATCAAAATGTACTCTGTCAAATGTCACTATTGAAAGATTCTCAACTTTGAATCCGGCTACCCTACTTCCCACTGAGGGAGAGGGGGAACCACACAACTGCCATGATGAGATAACAAAAGTCCTGAAACTCAGGCTGGACCTCCAGGAAACCCCAGTAGAAACAGGAGAAGTACTATATGTGGATGGCTGTTCCTTGCGATTGGACAAAGGGACACTCTCCACTAGTTATGCAGTGGTCAAAGGAGACCACTTACTTGAAGCAAATTGAATCTCTTCTAATTTAAGTGCACAAGCAGCTGAGCTAATAGCTCTCACCCGAGCTTGCCAGTTGTCTGAAGGGAAGGTCATAACCATTTACACAGATTACAGATACGCCTTCGGAGTCTGCCATGATCATGGGGCATTATGGAAATTAAGGGGATTCAAAACCAGTACTGATAAGCCCATACAACATCAGAAATTAGTGGAATCCCTTCTCAAAGCTATAACAAAACCATCAAAACTGGCAATAGTTAAATGCCAAGCCCATACTGGGAAACGAGACCCAGTCAGCCAAGGAAACAAACTGACTGATCACTTTGCTAAACAGGCTGCCTATAATAACACACAAGTCTCTTTATTTCAACAGAAGGATGACAAAGACACTGATAATCAAATTATTTCTTTACAGAGTGCCGCCACTGACTGAGAAAGGATAAAGTGGTCCTGAGAAGGATCCCTCTCTGACGGGGTCTGGACCCATAAGCAAACTAACAAACCTTTCCTCCCAAAGGCTTCTTTTCCAGGAATGGCAAAAATGGCACATGGCCTGGATCACGCAGGAAAAGACGCTATGACTCAGGATGTCGAGTGGCATTGGGAAACCACAGGGTTCTCTGCATATGCTGAACAATTCTGCTGACGATGTGCATTATGCCAAAGGTTTAATGTAGGTAAAGGTACTCAGGTAAGCACCGCCGTCACTCCTAACCCAATGGGTCTATTCGAACACCTCCAAATGGACTTCATTGAGTTAACACTGTCTAAACGCTACCATTATTGCTTGGTAATTTTCGATGTGTTCTCCCGGTGAGTAGAGGCTTTACCCACTAAACATGCAGATGCAAAAACTGTGGCTAAAGCTTTAATAAAAGAAATCATTCCAAGATGGGGAATACCACAGAAACTGCAGACTGATAACGGTACCCATTTTGTGAATTCCGTAATAAATGAGCTGACTACTTGGCTCCAGATAGATGTACATCATTACTGCAAATACCATCCCCAAAGTGGAGGCATTGTAGAAAGGTGCAATGGCACCCTAAAATCAAAATTGGCAAAAATCTGTGAGCAGACAAACTTAACCTGGCCAGATGCTCAACCCCTGGCCTTGATGGGGTTGAGAGGAAGGACACATCGGCAGTTGGGACTGTCGCCATTTGAAATTTTAACTGGACGTCCCATGCCAACGTTATCGGAAATGTCACTCTGCATACTGTGGACAATGATCTTCTCTCCAGTCTTACAGGTCTCTGAGCCTCCCTGAAGGAAGTCCACGAACAGGTTAACAAGGCTTGGCGGACTGGTCCCCCACCGACAGAGTTCCAGATCCCCCTCGGAACCTGGATTCTGTTCAGAGACACCCGAAGGAAACATCGGCATCAACCTCGCTGGAGGGGACCATTCCAGGTGCTGTTATCTACACCTCACGCCGTTAAAGTCGAAGGACTTCCTGCCTGGATCCACATCTCACATTGCAAAAAAATGGCATTCTTAGTCCTGCTATTAATAACTTTTTCTGTCCCCTCGAACACGGGACAACAAACTCATGGGGGCCTTCCTACACTAACTTTCCAAGTAGGGAAGACCACCTCACTCCAGATTGACTTCTGTGCCGTCGCTCCTTGTGGAACCGGCAGACATGAACAATGGACTAAGCCGAAAAATATGTGACTGCTGTCTCCAATCATTATGGCAGTAATTGCGAAAAATGGCAGTGGGTATTTGCAAATACAGGTACCTATGACTGGGGTTATCAGCCCTGGAAGGCTCAGCAACATGATCTCAAAACAAGGTTCTCCATCATTAAGGGACATACTAGCGGAACATGCTCACATGATAGTTGTAGCCCGTTAATCATTACTTTAAAAGATCCATCACTCTATGATGGGGATGTTTACATATTAGGGGAAGATGTCTCTGGAAGAGATCCTCTTGGGAAATTCATTATTCGAGTCACAGCGCCAAGGCCTGATTCTGTCACTCCTACCTCTTTGAGCTCCCCTACTACTGTCCTTCCAGATGACTCCCCATCGCACCCTGTGCAGTACTTAAATATTACCTCCTTGTCATCCACCTTTGCAGTTGAGACTGGTTATGGGGACCAGAACTGATGGTTCCAATGGGTATTTTACTCTGCTAAACAGGTAAACCAATCAAATTGCTATGCCTGTGCCATGGCCAGACCACACCTGGCCATGACCCCTTTCCCCTTAACTGACCCATTGCACCCTGCAGGTCTCTCTTGTGTGTTGCAGCTGTTCTCCGACTCCCCCTAAGGACCTCTATTTCAATCCTTTGCTCCCGGAACCTTCACCCTCTTCTGAATATGATGATATTGCTCCAGATGACTGGGTCTGACCATTTTAATGTGCACATTTTATGTGCAAAGAGGGGAGCTGAGAAAGAAGAAAAAACATTATTAACTGTAATGATAAGTAATCATCCATCCATCCATTATGCAACCTGCTATATCCTAACTACAAGGTCACGGGGGTCTGCTGGAGTCAATCCCAGCCAACACAAGGCAGGAAGCAGACCCCAGCCAGGGCGCCATCCCACCGCAGATGATTATAAGTATTTAACTCACAAATACCGATAGATAGATAGATAGATAGATAGATAGATAGATAGATAGATAGATAGATAGATAGATAGATAGATAGATAGATAGATAGATAGATAGATAGATAGATAGATAGATAGATAGATAGATAGATAGATAGATAGATAGATAGATAGATAGATAGATAGATAGATAGATAGATAGATAGATAGATAGATAGAGATACTTTATTAATCCCAAGGATAAATTCAATGACTGTATTTTGTATTAATCATGCGGCAGAGAGCTATATGATTTATTATTTCTATATGCATTGTTCTTCATTTAGGTAGAAAAAGAATTAAGCTTGTGCATAGAATTATATGATTAACTTACATTCTTTTATGTGAAAATGCTGACCTCTTGATACTAACAGGGGAGGTTTAGGGGGCTTGGGGGGGAGGGACTAGCAGTCTCTCAGTCTTTTTAACTCACCAAGAATAAAGAAATTGCTTATTTTTAAATTGGTTGTTTTTCCCGTTGTTTTTCGACTTCAGTGTTCACAAACGCTAACTACCCAAGTAAAGCACGGTGTCAAGTTTTTAAAGGAGATAGATGTTACAGGGAACTTTTTAGCATGCCAGGAGCAAAATTGTAGGTAGAGCAGCGTTTTCCAACCGTTGTTCTGCGGTGGCACACTTTTTGTAACCCAAAAAATCCCAAGGCACACCACGATTATTTAAACTGTCCGAAGGGCCTAGACTATCAGAGACGCTGGGGGAAAAAAAAAGCAGCTTGGAGGCTGGCATTCACAGACACTCCGCTTAGTGAGCACTTTGGATGCATTTTTCCAGCTGCTTCTTCCCTTTGCCCACTCAATCAGGCAGTCCTATACAGCACTCCTTGGTAGCTCTCATTACGCACCAGTTGAAAAACATTTGTTTAGAGTACAATTACAAAGTCGTTAATAATGATGAAGTACTGAGGATGGTATTTGCGGAGTTTTAACACAAGTTTTAATGTATGCCCATTTAAGAGATGTTTATGTCAATTAAGTCAATCTTTAGCAGTGCATTCAAAGTCTACAGTTGTTTCAGTCATTTTTTATTTTGATAAGTCTGTGTCTCAAATGCCATACCAATTTGAGAATTAATATATTGTTTTCTTATTGCCTTCTTTTCAATTTGCTTTTCAGGAAGGTATTCATATTTGGGGTGTACTTGCTCAAGTAGTATTTTGTTAAATGGTCGCCTCAACATCATTAGACATCATTTTTATAACACTTGTAAAAACGGTCAGATTAATTCATAAGAAAATACAATTAAGAGCAAAGACAAATGTTAACAGTTATTAATAATAAAATAAACCTTTAGGACATTTCATTTTAGTGTTTATTAGCATTATTCAACAGTGGAAAGCTTTTGTTTCAGAGAGAGTTGTCAACATTCAGGTGCCTTCATCCTTAAATGCAGGAACAGGGAGAATCTAAAAGGTGAACCATATTGCCAAGAAGCAGACTGAGCTTGCAAATTGACCAAGTTATTTTACTCTTTTTAGGACCTGAAGTAAGCTTAACTTGTAATTACTTTTTTGATCAGAATTCACATGTAACTGAATAATTTTTGTATATTAAAAGTATAGCATTTTAGGATTTTTTTAGTTCATATCACACCACACTACTGTTCTTACATGAAAAAATAAAAAAGCATTTGTTTTACTTAAGAACAAACAAAAAGAAAAACAAAGACTGTGGCAAAGGCGCTATATAGGCATCGACCTGACACAGAGGTACTTATAAAAATAAACAAAAAGGTTTTTATTTTTTCTTCAGCCGTGGGACACGTCTCTCCCGTGTCCCACAGGCCCAACACAGTCCCAAAAACACCCCAAAAGAAAGTCACCACAACACACTCTTCTTCCTCCTCTACTCCTCCCAGGCAGCTTTGTCGTCTTCTTCCCGACTCTGGTGCCTCGAGTAATGGCTGCAGCCTGCTCTTATAGCCCTCCCAGAAGTGCTCCAGGTGGTAACTGGCCTAATTAGGCTGCACTTCCTTGTGTGGCTGCCTTCCAGCCCACACAGGTTCGTTAAGCTGTGCAGCTCCTCTGGGTGGTAGCCACGGTGCCCAACAGGTCTGAGCCCTGAAGTCCCACGCCTGTGGCCCCGATGTAAGCCGGGAGGGCTGCCACCATGCGTTCCAGGGAACATAGTGTGGTTCCCATGGCTGCTCCAAGGGTCCCATTGTCAAAGGGGCGTCCCGGCCAGGCCTGGGTCCCAGCCGTCTGCCACAAGACACAACCATAAAAAAACTATCAGTAATCACTTAGTAAAATAAAAAAATACTAGGTATGGGGGAATTAAAGAAACATCATGTTTAGTTGCATTACCTAATAAGAGCTTAGTACCTAATGACCAAACATTGTAGCATTTTGAAACATTCAATTTTTTAAGTGGTATGCCAAGTAAAATGTTTGAGAACCCCTGTCATAGAGATATCACACAACATTTGATTAGATATGCATATGTCAGTAGTGTACTGTATTTACTTTGATTAATAGGTATACTGTTGTCCCAAATCAATCATGCTGTGTTAATACTGATTGCATAAACCGAGATCCAAGATCATGGTCTATTTTACACCCTTAGGAGCCTTTACAAGATGGCACAAAATTTTGGTGGGCCTCAGCTTAAAAAAGTTTGAGAACCCCTGCTTGACAAAAGATACTCGTATCATAATGCTTCACTGTAAATTTCACTTGTGTACCCTTTGGCAGCCCACTTCCATAAATTGT
This sequence comes from Erpetoichthys calabaricus, assembly GCF_900747795.2. NCBI lineage: Eukaryota > Metazoa > Chordata > Cladistia > Polypteriformes > Polypteridae > Erpetoichthys > Erpetoichthys calabaricus. The sequence goes on from NC_041397.2 coordinate 171,465,978, forward strand.
ACCCTTAATATTAGCAAAATATTTGTAATTAATTTATTTGTTCTTATTTAAAATGTATAAGTTGTAAATATTAGGGCCCAATAATGAGATTAAAAAAACATGTAATAGGGTGAACAGTGCATCTACATTTACATTCAAAAAATGAGTTACAATAAAAATTAACACATTTGATTTATTAATACATTTCTTAGTACTTATCCATCCATCCATTTTTCAACCTGCTGAATTCGAACACAGGGTCACGGGGGTCTGCTGGAGCGAATCCCAGTCAACACAGGGCACAAGGCAGGAACCAATCACGGGCAGGGTGCCAACCCACCGCAGGACACACACAAACACACCCACACACCAAGCACACACTAGGGCCAATTTAGAATCGCCAATCCACCTAACCTGCATGTCTTTGGACTGTGGGAGGAAACCGGAGCGCCCGGAGGAAACCCACGTAGACACGGGGAGAACATGCAAACTCCACGCAGGGAGGACCCGGGAAGCAAACCCAGGTCCCCAGGCCTTCCAACTGCGACCCAGCAGTACTACCCACTGTGCCACCATGCCGCCCTCTTAGTAATTATAAAAAACCTTTTTACTTTTTACAAAACACACAAAAAATCTTCACTGCGATCCTTGAGTTTGTTCTAGGGCACATAGGTTTGTGAAATCAGGATTAAGTGAAGTAAGATACAGTCTCAAATCTGTTCCTTCATTCAGCCTATTACAGCATACATGTTTTATAAATGTATAAAAATAGAAAGACCTTTCGAACAGCACCAAATCTGTAAATGGCAACAGAAATTCAAGTGTCTTGTCAATCAGCTGCTTATATTCTCTGCTGACATCTGCCCAAAAGCTAATAAGGAATCTTCCTTAGAATTCAGCTCTTATAGCATTAGTAGATATGTTGAATCATCTTCTTAGGTGGAGGGTTACAAGCATGACATGATGGTGAAGACCAGGGTAACAACCTAACATAGGTTTGCCTCTGTCAGTGCATAGTCCATAACTACTACCCAAATTAATGTCCTTTTCTTTAAAATAATACAGTAATCCCCCGCTATATCGTGGTTCAGCTATTGCGCCCGCACTACATCGAGGATTTATTAATATTATTATTATTATTATAGGGGGCTCCGCCCCCTGCTCGCTTCGCTTGCCCACCTCCGGGTTTGGTTTACTGGATAAACAATTTAAAGAGATTTTTATTTTCATGGGAATTGTTACATATGCATTATTTTCATTTTTACTTTAAAACTTTTGTAAAAACAATATTTGTCCTTTATTTCCTGCCCCGGGAGTGGTTAAATCACTTTCTTACGGGACTTATAACGCTGCTCGCATTATGAAGGGGGGGTCTGAACGCACACTAAGGAGAAGCGATCGGTTCAGCTGCTGTCTTGCTGCTGCTGCTGGCCAGCTGTGTGTTGTTCATCTTTTGAACGTTTTCCTTTCTAAGCGTACATAAAACTGTCATCTTTTATAGAAGAAAAAATAAAATTCTCAGGTATAGTATATTTTTTATATAGAGCACAGATAATCATAAAGGCTGGGTTGGGTAGAGCTGGTGCTGCTTAGGAAAACCAATCAGGTAGCACATACAACATTATTTCAAGCACTCTATGATTCTACCCAGGCACAGATGTACTTGTCCAGAAAAAAAGAAAGGTGCATTGGGAAAATTCAGATATTTTATTTGGATTTCCCATGAATAAGAAAACTAAAATTTTGAATCAAGTGTGTCTACTCTAAGCACAGATCCAAAACAAACAAGAGGCTAAAAAAGAGAAGCCAAGGTGAACCAATCAAGTCAAGTATCCCCTCACTTATCCTAAAAAAATCCAAATCTTAGTGTTCTTTTTGGATATTTTTGTTCCAACAGATGAATATCTATGGGTGAAAATGTGTTAACCTATAAATAAAGCTCTGAATCAATTTGTCACACTTAGATACCTTCTAAAATACTACAATGGACTTTTGTTTTCCTAACAGACTCCGCAGTAAGACTGAATACTCATTAATGGTTCATCGGATGATGCCTTGTAAGGTGAAATAGTATATTGATTACATTAAGACAGTTATCTAAAACAATAAATAAGATTAGAATATATTATATTTATACCAGTAACGGTACACTGCACAATAATGTGGAGTAAATACACTTGACTTGAGCATTCATAGTTTTCATAGTCTTTCTCTGTACGTTTAGCATTCATTTGCTCGGAGGTTGATGCGCTTGCTGCTTCTTGAGCAGCTGTTCTTTTCTCCACCCTAGTGGCCCACTCCTTCTCTTCTTTCGTCAGCATCTTTTCGCGTTAAGACTGATTAAGTCAGTATTTGTGTTGCAATAACTTAGCACATTTTCTTTAATTTTTCACTTAACACTAGAATTACCAGAGCCTATGAAAAAACTCGTAAATCCGTCCCACCTTATATCGCGTCTTAAATCCGTTTGCACCTCTCCGCCAGAGTCCTCTGTCATCTAAATGTGCTGATAAACACAAGCTACTAGCAACCAGCTATTCCATCCCCCCACCGACTTAGAACGAATTTCTCCTAGCTCATGCCTTGCCTTGATTTGATTATCTGGGATTGAAGTGGAGTTTTAGAGTGGAAATAATATAGTGTTATTTGGAATACACGCATTTCATGTGTGTTCCGTTTCTATAGTAGTCTGTGCAAACACATTTTTAAAACAGAAACGTTTTTCATATTCTAATAGTAAATGACAAAATGTAGGCATAAACTATATAACGTATGAAGCCTGAAGTCCATATATCAAAGAAACACTTTCACAAAAGGTACAAATAAGAGAACACGTGCGCTTTTATTCAAAAATATAACTGCACAAAAAAAAAAAGCCGCGTTAGCATGCCACATTGACACGCTTACTACAACCGCCGCGGTGGCGTAATGGTATCAGCTCCTGACTGGGAATCAGAGGGTGGCGAGTTCGATCCCGCACGGCTCCACTTCGAGAAGTGAACTGCTCTTATTCTTACAATTTTAGAATAACAACATAAATTTGATTTCAGTCTGTAACAGCTGGTGTAATTTATGATACTGGTAAAGGTTAGCTTTTTTTTTTTTTTTTTTAATTCACTTTTCATTCTCGCAGTCGCATTCAGAATCAATCCATACAACCCCATCTGATACAGCTGTTTTCACATAAATAAAAGTGCACTTTTATTCAAGACTATAACCGAAGAATAAAGAAAGCAAGTTACAGTTGGTGGTTGATTTGACAGCTTGTGTGGTGCAATGCTAAGAACTGCTGATTTCAAGTGATGGTGAGATACGAAGAAGGCAGCTTCGCCAGCGTTTGTGTGTCAGAACCCTTTTGGGGGGGAGGGGGGGGCGGTAGTATGCATCGTGGTACACTGCAGACCTATAGCGCGTCTTTATGTCAGATGGGGTTGTATGGATTGATTCTGAATGCGACTGCGAGAATGAAAAGTGAATTAAAAAAAAAAAAAAAAAAAAGCTAACCTTTACCAGTATCATAAGTTACACCGGCTGTTACAGACTGAAATCAAATTTATGTTGTTATTCTAAAATTGTAAGAATAAGAGCAGTTCACTTCTCGAAGTGGAGCCGTGCGGGATCGAACTCGCCACCGTCTGATTCCCAGTCAGGAGCTGATACCATTACGCCACTGCGGCGGTTGTAGTAAGAGTGTCAATGTGGCATGCTAACGCGGCTTTTTTTTTTGTGCAGTTATATTTTTGAATAAAAGCGCACGTGTTTTCTTATTTGTACCTTTTGTGAAAGTGTTTCTTTGATATATGGACTTCAGGCTTCATACGTTATATAGTTTATGCCTACATTTTGTCATTTACTATTAGAATATGAAAAACATTTCTGTTTTAAAAATGTGTTTGCACAGACTACTATAGAAACGGAACACACATGAAATGCGTGTATTCCAAATAACACTATATTATTTCCACTCTAAAACTCCACTTCAATCCCAGATAATCAAATCAAGGCAAGGCATGAGCTAGGAGAAATTCGTTCTAAGTCGGAGGGGGGATGGAATAGCTGGCTGCTAGTAGCTTGTGTTTATCAGCACATTTACATGACAAAGGACTCTGGCGGAGAGGTGCAAACGGATTTAAGACGCGATTTAAGGTGGGACGGATTTACGAGTTTTTTCGTAGGCTCTGGTAATTCTAGTGTTAAGCTGGCACTTAAGTCTTCAATCTGCCTCAAGAATGATTTAAGATATGAAGAGGTAGGGGAAGTGACGTCGAAGGTGGTAGGGATGAGATTGGCGCCCGTACACATGCACTGCATGGCCGCCCTGCTGCCCCTGCTGAGAGTTGATTCTACAATAATATAAAATAAAAATAAAAAGAGGAATAACCTTGGAGGTCAATCATCACCCCAAAAGCAGATAGTAGACGTCACATAGTATATGTGTACCAAATTTCAGCTCAATAGTTCAAATGGTTTGCGAGCTACAACTGATTTAAAATCCTGGACAGACAAACTGACAGCCACGGTAGCATATATAAGAAGATAAGTATACAATTATACATAAAAAAAAAAAAAAACGTTTTTACTTATTTAACAATAGAGATACAGTGCTGTGAAAAAGAATTTCCCACTTCCTGCCACTTTTTCTTATTTATAAAACTTATATTGCTTCTGATGTCCTAAAAAAAATTAGTATAGTTAATAAAAAATGATAAACACAATGCACAGTTTGTAAATGATCATTTGATTTATTGATGGAAAGAGTTCACCAACATCTATATCACCCATGTAATTGCCCCCCAAAAATTTTATACTTGATTGCGCCACTTTTAGCTGCAGTAATTGCAAATACTCCTGGTAACAGGAAATCAGTCACTGGTATCGTTGTGGAAAAACATTCTTTACAGAATCATTTAATTCAGCTACATTAGTGGGTTTTTGACTATGAACTATCCATTTAAGGTCCCACCACCATGTCTCAATGGAGTTCAAGTCGGGACATTCATTAAGCAACTGCAAAACTTGAATTTTGCTTTTTTTTTAGCCATTCAATGGTGAGCTTACTCTTGTGTTTCAGAACGTTGTTCTGCTCCATAACCCAATTGTGCTGGAGGCTTCAGATCACGGAATGATGACTGGATATTCTAATTCAGTAATGAAATTATTTTGATTCAGTAGACAGCGGATTCATAACGTCCCCCAATGATGGCAAGTCACCCATGTCCTGAAACAACAAAGCATTTCCACACCATCACACTACCAGCACCATGTTTGACTGTGGGCATGATGTTCTTGTTGTGGAAAAGTGTTTGCCTTAGGTAAAATGGAATTTGACCTTGGTCTTCCAAAAACTTTCACTTTTGACTCATGAGTCCACAGAACTTTAACCCAAGTAATCAAGTTTTTTATGGCAAATGTTAGATGAGACTTAATGTACCTTGTCTTTAGCAGTGGTTTTCATTTTGCAAATCTCTACTGTGGATACCACTGTTGCCCAGTGCCTTTCTAAAGGTGGAATCAAGGATGCTGTCATTAACAGAGCTAAGACAGGCCTACAGTTCCTTAATTGTTCATCTAGGTTCTTCTGTGACTTCCTGGATTGAGTTTTCTTTTTCGCACTTAGAATAATTTTGCCAGTCTGGCCCTCCTGGGCAGGTTTACTATTGTTACAAGTTTTTTCCATTTGGAGATGATGGCACTCATGGTGGTTCGCTGGAATTCCAGGGTTTTAGAGATTGTGTTGTAACCTGTTCCCAACTTATATATTACAGTAACTTTCTTTTTCAGGTTTACTTAATTTTTTTTTTTTTTTTTTTTTTAAATAGGCATGGTGTGCTGCTTGTTAAGACCTCTTACCCAAATTCACACTGCTGGAAAGGTTCTACTTAAGTGATGTTTAGATTCAGCAGGGCTGGCACCAGTCAAGCTTTGGAATGCATAGTCTAAGTAACCCGTTATTTAAAATTGATTAATTAGATGATTAAGTAACGAGTCAATTACTTTTTCACATAGGTGATACAGGAATTGGTGAACTTTTTCCTTCAGTAAATCATCTGAATAAGCAAAAATAGAGGAACTCAGGAATACTTATTCATGGCACTGTACAAGAACCTTCCACACCTGGCAAATGTTGTTTTTACAAGGTTATTAAATGTCATTGTAAAACAAGTAGAACATAATACATTTTGGAAAAGGTCTCAAATACTAATAAAAGGTCCATGTTAGTTAATTATCAAGGAGGAAATATACTGTGATGTTCCTTACTTACAAAAATTTCATACAGCACACGTGGCTGTACAAACATGATGAGTCATTTCATGTGGGATTTCTTCTATGCCCATTTCTCATAGGTCACAGATGGTTTAGATTATAAATCAAGTAAAATATTTAATAAAAAAAAATTGATGTAGCTGAATAAATTAATTTTCTTATTTCAGGTTTTCTAAAATATTTTATGGAAAGAAGAAAACAGCTTTAAAATGTTTTAATTAAAATCATAAAAATTAAGTTGAATTTCAAGATATTCAAAAAAGCTCTCTTATACCTAAATAAGCAGGTACAGTTTTTTTTTTTTTAATCTTCAAATGCAGCTTTGCCCTGGGATGGCCAACAAGTAAAGACTAACTTTAAAGAATGCATTAAAGTATTTGTTTACATATTGCTATACTTAACATTCAACATTTTTTGAATTAAATTCCAATACTTCATTTTTTCTTTTCTGTCTTCGTCTTTACAAAATGCCTAAACAGCCACTGCACAGCTGATTTTGATCAAGCGGGAATGGGAGATTTTTATTTTATTAGATAGGCTATTACCCAATAAAAAAGGGTGAACTTTAGCTTTCAGATCTATCCAAAATTACTTATTTATGACAGATTGTGATTGAGTACAGGTCAGCTTTAGCTTTTCATCAATTCACAATTCTGTTTTCATATCAAGGTGACAGGTATCATTCTTTAATCAAATATCTCAAATTGGCATATCAGATTTCAAAACAGCCACTTGAGTATGCTATAGAAATCTGGAGTCTTCTCCCACATTAAACAATTGCTTGTCAAAGAGGATGTCAAACTTAATGACTGCCTTTGCTGGAATTAGTCACCTTGAGGATGTCAGATATCACAACTAGCTTTTACAGGGTATGACAAATTACATGGCTACCTCATGACTTTTTTTAGCATAGTTTCAGATTTTGAAAGTATTGCAAGCTTACCGCATTCAGGCAATGCTGTGCAGGCTGACACAATGGTACTAATTCAAAGGCTTTACACATATGCAGAATTCACCCAGAATCCCTGCCCTTTCATTTCCTTTTCAATTCTATCATGGAATGACAAACATGAGATATCAAACAGACATGCCTCAATTCTGTTTGAGCAATGAAATACACATGCCTTCCCTATTTCCTTACAGCTGCACTGTACTTCACTGTGAGAATTCATTGGTTGTCAGCTCTTGCACACACATAAGCCCACCCCTACGATATAAGACAAAGCAGTACCTGCATATATGTCAAACTCCAGGGCAAAGAGAGAGAAAAAAAATGTCTATCAGCCAATTCTCCCAGTGCTTTCAGTGTCTTTGTCAAAGCAAAATTGCACAATAATAAAGCCAAAATAGCCACAGAAGATTACCAGATTACTGATAATTATTCTTGCGACACTTCCAACATATGGACAGTTCTGAATCATTATTTAAAGAGGGAAAAAAACAAGTGTGTGTGTGTGTGTGTGTGTATATATATATATATATATATATATATATATATATATATATATATATATATACACACACACACATATACATATACATATATATACATATACATATATATATATATACATATATATACATACATATATATATATATATATATATATATATATATATATATACATATATATATATATATATATATATATATATATATTATATATATATATATATATATATATATATATATATATACATACATACAGTGGGTACGTAAAGTATTCAGACCCCCTTCAATTTTTCACTCTGACATATTGCAGCCATTTGCTAAAATCATTTAAATTAATTTTTTCCCTCATTAATGTACACACAGCACCCCATATTGACAGACAAAAAAAAGAATTTTTGAAATTGTTGCAGATTTATTAAAAAAGAAAAACTGAAATATCACATGGTCCTAAGTATTCAGACCCTTTGCTCAGTATTTAGTAGAAGCACCCTTTTGAGCTAATACAGCCATGAGTCTTCTTGGGAAAGATGCAACAGGTTTTTCACACCTGGATTTGGGGATCCTCTGCCATTCCTCCTTGCAGATCCTCTCCAGTTCTGTCAGGTTGGATGGTAAACGTTGGTGGACAGCCATTTTTAGGTCTCTCCAGAGATGCTCAATTGGATTTAAGTCAGGGCTCTGGCTGGGCCATTCAAGAACAGTCACAGAGTTGTTGTGAAGCCACTCCTACGTTACTTTAGCTGTGTGCTTAGGGTCATTGTCTTGTTGGAAGATAAACCGTCGGCCCAGTCTGAGGTCCTTAGCACTCTGGAGAAGGTTTAAGGCCAAAAAGTTCTATCTTGGTCTAATCAGACCAGAGAATCTTATTTCTCACCATCTCAGAGTCCTTCAGGTGTCTTTTAGCAAACTCCATGCGGGAGTTGGCCTAATTCTAAGCAGTATGTGTGGAGACAACCAGGCACTGCTCATCACTTGTCCAATGAAGCATGGCAGTGGCAGCATCATGCTGTGGGGGTGTTTTTCAGCTGCAGGGACAGGACGACTGGTTGCAATCGAGGGAAATATGAATGCGGCCAAGTACAGGGATATCCTGGACAAAAACCTTCTCCAGAGTGCTAAGGTCCGGAGTCCGAAGGTTTACCTTCCAACAAGACAATGACCCTAAGCACACAGCTAAAATAACGAAGGAGTGGCTTCACAACAACTCTGTGACTGTTCTTGAATGGCCCAGCCAGAGCCCTGACTTAAATCTAATTGAGCATCTCTGGAGAGACCTAAAAATGGCTGTCCACCAACGTTTACCATCCAACCTGACAGAACTTTAGAGAATCTGCAAGGAGGAATGGCAGAGGATCCCCAAATCCAGGTGTGAAAAACTTGTTGCATCTTTCCCAAGACGACTCATGGCTGTATTAGCTCAAAAGGGAGCTTCTACTAAATACTGAGCAAAGGGTCTGAATACTTAGGACCATGTGATATTTCAGTTTTTCTTTTCTAATAAATCTGCAACAATTTCAAAAATTCTTTTTTTTGTCTGTCAATATGGGGTGCTGTGTGTACATTAATGAGGGAAAAAATTAATTTAAATGATTTTAGCAAATGGCTGCAATATGTCAGAGTGAAAAATTGAAGGGGGTCTGAATACTTTACGTACCCACTGTATGTGTATATATATATATATATATATATATATATACACACACACACACACTAGGGGGCTCTGCCCCCTGCTTGCTTCGCTCGCCAACCCCCGGGTTTGGTCCTGTGGAAACACAATTTAAAATGTTTTTTTTTCCCATGAGAATTGTTACATATGCATTATGTTCACCTTTTATTCGAAAACTTCAGTAAAAATATTTGGAATGAACTTTTCTTCAAGATCGCACTGAATTTTGATTCCTTGTTTGGTCTTACAGCGTGATAATGCTTGATTCCTTATTTGGTCTTACAGGGTGATAATGCAATGTATAACTGGCCGTGAGTGAATATCGTTTCTTTGTCTTTTATAAATAAACTGACTTTTTCAAATGTTTGTCTTGTAACAATGTATTTACAAAATTGGGAATATCCAGAGCCGATGTAGCCGGTGGCATTGTTCTCAAGAAGCTGCGGGTTTCTAGCCACTGTGGATTGTACGTCATTGTAAGAAAGAAATCTGGCTGACCAATAGTTCTGGATATTGCCATTGCATCATGATATAATTGTTGCAATGCTCTTGGACTACCTTGATATAATGATGGCAATATTACTGCTTTACCTATTTTGAATTTGTCTGAACTATTGATATTTGAATTTTGAACGTGATCAATAAGACCTTGCATATGTTACGTTCTAAGTTTAGCATGATCTGATTTAATAAAGAAGAGACGATTAGCTGCGACTTTTACATACGCATTAATAATGTAATGTTGCGATAGACATTGAGATGATAGAAGTGGGTTAAATACATGGGAACGTATCGCTAATTTTGACCCGAAATATTGTGTGGGTGTTATTAATTTTTCTTAATGCGTTTGTTTCATATTGTACAACCATCCTGTTTTGCCATGGCATGTGGCAATGTATTTGGCATAAATGACGAATCATGCTTTGCCTTTGGATATACACAAATATCTACTCTGTGATTTCTCTGTCTTTCGAATTATTATCGCTGACAATTTGTCATGTGTGTTTATTATAAATGTGACTGATCTTTCGGATTCATATAGAAATCTAAGAAAATTTCTTTGTTATTTGCTGATAAATTTTGTGTGAAGTGCGATACACTTTTGGACGTATGGATTTGTATCCATTACTGGCTGTATAATTTCTATTACGTCAGATCATTTAACTCTTTTGATTCTATATTGCATCGCTTCTCCGTGATCATAAAGATACACCTGACAGAACTGTGTTTTAATTAAACTTATCGTAGCTGTAATTGTTGCGGGAACACATATTCTCATAGCGTATGGTCCATTATTGTGTAAATCAACGTTGTGTGCATTGAATGATACTAACGCGAAAAGATTATTGTAGATGCGTATATTTTGCCTGTAGTGTTTGTGGATTTCACTTTCACCAAAAACAAATCTTTGAATTCTTGCAGAAACATGCCTTCATTAGGAAGCAGGAGTACTTTTCCCTGATGGCAACACATATTAGATGATCTACAAGTCTCCAACTTAAACTTTAAAGCCTTACAATATCTATATACTTCTAATATATCACCTATGTCCATATATTCAATCTGTTTTTGCTGGTCTGTTATTTCATCTAGTAATAATTTCCGTTTGTTTGCGTGAATGCGATCTGTACTCTCGTTTTTTTGACACTTTCAAATTATAGTCCTGTCATACTTTTTAACTTGCTCTGCGTGTGTATCACGCCAAGGTGTTTTGTGAGCCTTTCGAATTCTACTGCTTGCATAATCTGTAACGTGCTCTGCATGTGTATGGTGCCAATGGTTTTGAACGTCTTTATGAAGTTCTACTGTGTCGTTTACTCTTTGTCTTTTATTTCTGACCCTGGTTGGACCTGCAAGGTTTTCAATTCCACTTTTTCCGGGCTGATTTTTTACTTTCCTTGCCTAGGTCACTGTCTCATAGAAACATGCTTCCAATGGATGTCAGTATGACGTGACTTGACCGTGTCACGGGAAGTGAAAGTGTCTCTGCCTCTCTGAAGAGTCTCTCTGTCTCTCTTCAGAAGATCATGTCTCGTTGCAAGATTTTTTTTTTATAGAATATATATATATATATATATATATATATATATATATATATATATAGATATATATATATATATATATATAGATATATATATATATATATATATATATATATATATATATATATATATATATATATACATATACAGGTGCTGGTCATAAAATTACAATATGATGACAAAGTTCATTTATTTCAGTAATTCCATTCAAAAAGTGAAACTTGTATATTAGATTCATTCATTACACACAGACTGATGTATTTCAAATGTTTATTTCTTTTAATGTTGATGATTATAACTGACAACATATATATATATTTGCAGCTGGAGATCCACAAAGGGAGAAAAAATGAATCACGTATCATAAAGTAGTTTTTTTTTTGCTATAAACTGCGTTTTAACTTTAACGGGATCGCCGTTATCAGGACTTCTAGCGGAACTGCTAATGCAGCGATTTGAAAACATGGCTCTATCCCAGTTCACACCCAAAATTTGGATACGCTATGTAGATGACACATTCGTCATACTAAAAAATAACCAGCTGAATGAATACTACAACCACATCAACAAAATATTCCCTTCAATCCAATTCACAATGGAAAAAGAAATTAACCGACACATCAGCTTCCTGGACATCTAAATCAAATGAAATAATGACACCACCCTGACCACAAGTGTTTCCCGTAAAGAATGCTACGCAGGAAAGATATTACACTTCACCAGCAACCACCCGGTATCTCATAAACGGAGCTGTGTTAAAACTCTATTCAGAAGTCCACACCCATTGTAATACGAAGGAAACAAAAATGAATGAGAGACGCTATCTCTTCCATCTTTTCACTTCAAACGGATACTCAAAAACATTCATTAATCGGAGCTTACACAGAAGACGCCAAAAAACTCGGCAAACAATTGAATTGAATCAGAACCCCCACCCCACCTGGCACTCACTCTCTTATCACCACAAGGTGTCTGAAGGTACAGCGCGCATCCTGGCCAAGTCAGGCGTCAGAATAGCACACAAACCCATGAACAATCTACGCCCGGTCCTATTTAATGCTAAAAACAAGAAATCGATAGCAGAAACACAAAACGCAGTTTATAGCACTCCATGCAGTTCTTGCTCAGCGGTATACATAGGACAAACTTCAAAAAGAATCGCAACACGTATACAGGAACATCGCAACGCCGTCAGAAGAAAGGACTCACTTTCATTGATCTACACGCATACTAAATCAACAGGACATACATTTAACTGGGACAATGTACAAGTAAAATTTAAGGCCAGTACTGGCCGAATCTTGGCTATCAAATGAGAACGCCGTCAACAGACACTTGGACATAAATCCAGCATATGCAAACTTAAGAACAACATGTTCATAATAAATAAACTGTACACCCCCCCTGATCACACTGACTTAGCCATCCACGTATTTTTTTGCTATATATTGATTTTGATTCTTGTAAGTCTAAGCATTATCCTCTGATGAAGACCCCTGGCAGGGGTTGAAAAGCTCAGGAATAAAAAAAAAAAAAAAAAAAAAAACTACTTTATGATACGTCAAACACACAGTTTCAGCAGTTAAAACACGGATGAAGAATGTGTCAGCAACACTAAAATGTACAGCTTTAACATTCTGGTTAACGGAAGTAATTTAAACATATTTTCCTATTGCCCACCTTAAGACTGGCGCATAGTTTAAAGTTGGTTGTCTTCTTAAGCCCACTGCTGCTCACATAAGCAGTGGCTCCCTGCAAAACTGAGCTGTAAGAGCGGGAATAAATACTGATAAATTAATAAAATTTAAATTATTATTTGTAGTCTGTACTTTTGGTTAATGTCAGTAATCCTGTTATTTGCTGAAAGGGAAAAAACAGAATCCCTTGAAATGCAACACAGTAAGATCTTTATACCCTGAATAAAACACAGGAAAGGAAAATGTGAGCTTCAAAATATTTTTGAGGGGTGAGTGGGTTAAAAAAAATCATTGACACATACAGTATTTGAGGAAAAGAGGATAGAAACCGAGTTTGCCTTCACTAGTGATGGATAGGAAGAGAGGTCGAGTCATGAAGAGAATGCAATGGCAATGGGGAAGGACTGAACTTAGTCATTTTGAGCAAGTTGATTGCACTGGGTTAATTCTCCATAGCAATACTGAACACGAAGTTATCACTGCAGAAGGAACTAAGTTGTGAGTACTGTCAAAGAGTGATAACTGTGCAATAAAGAAAAGGTGTCTGGGGTGTTTATGCAATTTTAATTCAATGCGTTAAAGCAGCACTTGAATTAAAGTTTTAATACCATGGAGGGCCATATATTAGAATTGTCTCTGTATTTGAAATTAAAAGCAAAAGATTAAGGTTTGTGTAAGGGTAAAAAGTTTTAAATATATAGCTGTTTATGTATTATGAATGACATATTTTCCTGGGACAGAATACATGGCAGTTTAAAATATTAGTTTTTAGCATGTAACATTGGAAAACTGGACTAGTGCAAGACTCTACCTTGTGCCATTCTTTTAGATTCTGCTGCATGGCAATTATGTTCCCATAGGATGCTAATTAGTGCTACAATTTCAGCAGATTGCACTTTCTTTTAAGGTGAAATGCTCCCAAAACATAGAAAATTACAGTCTTTGCTGGGATCCTGAATCATGTTTTGTCTGCCCTTTGCCATTTCCCAATTAATCAAGAAGACATTTTATTCAAGGATTTTTTCTTAATTACTATAATTAACTATATTTGAATACAAACATTACAACAAACCAAAACTCAAACATCCATCCATCCATCTTCTTCAGCTTATCCGAGGTCGGTTCGCAGGGGCAGCAGCTTGAGCAGAGATGCCCAGACTTCCCTCTCTCTGGCCACTTCTTCTAGCTCTTCCGGGAGAATCCCAAGGCGTTCCCAGGCCAGCCGGGAGACATAGTCCCTCCAGCGTGTCCTGGGTCTTCCCCGGGGCCTGCTCCCGGTTGGACATGCCCGGAACACCTCACCAGGGAGGCGTCCAGGAGGCATCCTAATCAGATGCCCGAGCCACCTCATCTGACTCCTCTCGATGCGGAGGAGTAGCGGCTCTACTCTGAGCCCCTCCCGGATGACTGAGCTTCTCACCCTATCTTTAAGGGAGAGCCCAGACACCCTGCAGAGGAAACTCATTTCAGCCGCTTGTATTCGCGATCTCGTTCTTTCGGTCACTACCCATAGCTCATGACCATAGGTGAGGGTAGGAACATAGATCGACTGGTAAATTGAAAGCTTTGCCTTACGGCTCAGCTCCTTTTTCACCACGACAGACCGATGCAGAGCCCGCATCACTGCGGACGCCGCACCGATCCGCCTGTCGAACTCACGCTCCATTCTTCCCTCACTCGTGAACAAGACCCTGAGATACTTGAACTCCTCCACTTGAGGCAGGATCTCGCTCCCAACCCTGAGAGGGCACTCCACCCTTTTCCGGCTGAGGACCATGGTCTCGGATTTGGAGGTGCTGATTCCCATCCCAGCTGCTTCACACTCAGCTGCGAACCGATCCAGAGAGAGCTGAAGATCATGGCCTGATGAAGCAAACAGGACAACATCATCTGCAAAAAGCAGTGACCCAATTCTGAGTCCACCAAACTGGACCCCCTCAACGCCCTGGCTGCACCTAGAAATTCTGTCCATAAAAGTTATGAACAGAATCGGTGACAAAGGGCAGCCCTGGCGGAGTCCAACTCTCACTGAAAACGGGTTCGACTTACTGCTGGCAATGCGGACCAAGCTCTGACACTGGTTGTACAGGGACCGAACAGCCCTTATCAGGGGGTCTGGTACCCCATACTCCCGGAGCACTCCCCACAGGATTCCCCGAGGGACACGGTCAAACGCCTTTTCCAAGTCCACAAAACACATGTAGACTGGTTGGGCGAACTCCCATGCACC
Organism: Erpetoichthys calabaricus; assembly: GCF_900747795.2. Classification (NCBI taxonomy): domain Eukaryota; kingdom Metazoa; phylum Chordata; class Cladistia; order Polypteriformes; family Polypteridae; genus Erpetoichthys; species Erpetoichthys calabaricus. The sequence continues at coordinate 171,481,309 of NC_041397.2, forward strand.
CTCCAGGACTCTGCTAAGGGTGTAGAGCTGGTCCACTGTTCCGTGACCAGGACGAAAACCACACTGTTCCTCCTGAATTCGAGGTTCGACTATCCGACCGATCCTCCTCTCCAGGACCCCCGAATAGACTTTTCCAGGGAGGCTGAGGAGTGTGATCCTTCTGTAGTTGGAACACACCCTCCGGTCCCCTTTCTTAAAGAGGGGGAACACCACCAAAGTCTGCCAATCCAGAGGCACTGTCCCTGATGTCCATGCGATGTTGCAGAGACGTGTCAACCAAGACAGCCCTACAACATCCAGAGCCTTGAGGAACTCCAGGCGTATCTCATCCACCCCCAGGGCCCTGCCACTAAGGAGTTTTTTGACCAAAACTCAAACAACTACACTGAAATAACAGTAAATACGCTAGCCTCCAAAAACAATTTATGAACCACAGCATTTAACCCCCCACTTGAACAAGAGAGCTTTATGACTATCGAACATAAAAAATGACAAGTAAAATAAGATTGGTTAGGAACATAAAAAATGGTAAGTAAAATAAGATTGGTTAGGTTTAGAGCTGCTTTTCTTGTGGGAGACTTATGTACACTTCCAGCAAAGCTGACTGAAGAAGATAACACACTTCCGAAATACACTGGCTATCTGATGGTTTGCTTATGCTGAAAAAATAGTTTACTCTATCAGGGTAAGACAGTATAATTTTTAATAGTAAGGGCTGAGAAGTAACTATATTTAGAACAAGCCAAGGTTATAGCCTTGCACCAATGAAGTCACACAGGTGAGCTTTCCCAGGAACTCTGGAAAGTAGCTACCAAAGCAACATCCAATACAAAAGCTCCAAAAATGGTGTTACCATAAATTATAGAGGCATTGTGGCAGAAAGATTAAAAATTGCAATGTGTTTATGTCACCCTAAAACAGAAAACTAATGTTATTTTTGGAATCCTTAACCCTAAAAAAACACAGACATATACCTTGTCTATATACAGTACGTTCGAAGGAACCCATAAAAAAAATAATGAAAAACCATAAGATACCATAACACTACTGCTATATGCTTTTGTAAGTGTATATAAATATTTGCTAAATATGTTTTTTTTTCTTCTAAGCAGAGGCTGCACTCTTTTAAAAATACAGTAAAATGTCAGATCCAGCATTTGGAGACTTGACGGCCAATCAAAGGCTTTGAACAATACAAGCAGGATCTTACCCACTAGTCTTGACTCTATTCATGCAATTAGACTGACCACAGAACACTTGCAGTAGTACAGATCATGCTCTACCTATCTCTCTTAATATGCAGCAGAAGGGTTCTTCCATGGGACTTCACTATCAATAAAAATGCATAAAGCATACAAAATGCATGTTCAATGCATTTACAGCATATCAGTATACAACAGGAATACATGTGCATTGCATAAACGATACTTACGATTTCAATTATATGATACAAATCATTGGCTAATTACCATTGATCAGTGATATAAAGTAATTAATCATCAATTGCTGATAACATCGACAAGCAGCACAAGCCTGATGAAGAATGAATATATTTTATGAATTCGTGAACCCCATTCCTTTTCTGAAAATTATATTGCGAGATTAATTTTGCATTGTTCCCTAAAATTATTAAGGGGTAAGTTTCTTTAGATTTGTTGACATCCTGGAGATGGTGTCTTAATCCAGACTAGCAAGTAACACATCAGGGACAGATGCAGGTGAAAGTTCAAGGAAGCTGGGCAGATTGCTGTTAACAAAGTTTTTAAATTAAAGATAAAGTGTGTTGTTGGATGATTAAATTTGGAATGTATTGGCTCCAAATGAAAACCCATTATCAAAAGAGGGATCTCTAAACATTACAATCCCTAGTATCTTCCACAAACAAAATGCTGCAATGGTCAGAGGAGAATGCTGACTATCATCATGTTTAGAGCCCAACTAATGAGCTTATTTGCCTTAAACTGCTTCCTATATTGATTCCATATCATTAATAAATTGTTAATCAATAGATTGCTGGTAAATTAATACGTACTATGTAATGGAGCACTGAGCAGAGCATACAAAGAATGTGCTAATTTTCAATACTTTTTTGTAAGAATATTTGAAGCCCAGTACCAGAACTGAAAGTTAGTTCTGTGCCACTTTCTACTTTATATCTCTGAACGGTCACCTTTTAAATGCATGGACATTTTGAGCTCTAGATAAATGATGTTACAACTGAGTCACACTTACTAAAGATAGTAATTTTTAAAATACTGATTCTCCTGGCTCAAGTAAGATGAAAGAAGGACCATATATTAACATCTTGTTTGCTGTTTTTGATTGTACTACCAAAGCTGAGTTAAAAGAAATTTTTAATTTATCTTGTAATTATTATTCCCAGGTATTTAAACTGTTCTGCTACAATCAAGTTATTTAGCTTTGTCTGACATGCCAAAGAATTCAATGGAAAAAGCACACTTTTATTTAAAGCAGTTTTTATAAAAGCAAACATGAATATGGGCGAATATGAGTATCTGCATCTCTCATGCTTCTAATACTGACTGCCATCACTCCACTTAAACAGACAAAAATATGTTCAGGGTTCAGTTTTGTTTTTTTTTTTTTTGTTAAACAGAGTTCAAAACTCTGTCTAGGGACTTTGGATGAAATGCAGGTATAAAAATTAACTTTTAAAAAATGCACAAGCCTAAAATATATAAATACATAAAAATAAATGAATAATATTTAATTGATAACCTAACATTCTTCTTCTTTCGGCTACTCCAGTTAGGGGTTGCCACAGCGGATCATCTTCTTCCAAACCTTTCTGTCCTCTGTATCTTGTTCTGTTATACCCATCACCTGCATGTCCTCTCTCACCACATCCATAAACCTTCTCTTAGGCCTTCCTCTTTTTCTCTTGCCTGGCAGCTCTATCCTTAGCATCCTTCTCCCAACATACTCGGCATCTCTCCTCTGCACATACATGTCCAAACCAACGCAATCTCGCCTCTCTAACTTTGTCTCCCAATCATCCAACTTGAGATCACATTACTATACAGTGTTTATTCCAGACCAACTCAACTGGATATAAGCTTATATGGAGTGTAAGCTAAGTATCAATGAGTTTGTATAATTTATGATATATCCATTATTACCGGATTTATTATATTGAAGGAAAAAAACTAACTTACCCAAATTAATGTGGCTTTTTTCTACAAGCAATTGCAGCATTAATTCAAGTTCAGCCTGTTGTCACTATTTAGTCCACAGATATGACAGAAGCTTATGCTGTACAAGTTTGTTTTTCAAGCAATCACAGATAATTTGACAATTCTGCCATAGACACTGCATTTATACTCAACGGTTTGTTTCCAGATTCTTTGCTATTAATGTGCATAGTGGTCAAAAATTCTGTAAAACCCCACACAAAGCAACATTCTGTCGCAAGGAAGTACTGAAGACAGATCTTTACATTGCGTCTGAATTAACAGTGGGTCAATCTACCTTGTACATCTCATGTATAGATGAATATTACACCCTATCCACCCCCACAATCTTCATTTGTTCTTTCATTTTCCGCCATTCCACTTAAATTTTTTTAATTATCAGATATTTTTAAAGAATTTAATTTTAAAGAAGTGAACGGTTTTTCCAGTTTATCAATTTTAAGGCAGATTATTACAAAACAATTAGGAGAGTAAAAACATGGATCTACTTCTGACTTACTTTATATTAAAAGATTTTTAATAAATGTTGTATACTAAATTTTTGGTACCAAAATCTCTGTGATAAAACTATATATGTGGGAATCTTTTTCAAGGACACTTACTTGAATACAACCTTTAGCCATTCCATGCAGACTTCCAATTTGGACTGTACTAAATTCCATCTCCAACAAAATATTCATTGTTCCTCTACTCTTTCTTTTGCAAGAATCAATAAACTCCCCCTAAAAATTAAATAGTAAGAAATATATGACCAATCTTTATTTAACACTATCTAGCATGCATTGTGTAACAGAGCAAAAAGTAAAGAACATGTTACCTTTATTTCATTAGTTTAAAATATTTACTGTACACCTCATTAAAACAAAAAAAAAAAAATCACCACCTAATGATGAACATCAGACTATATTGAGCCTTCAGTTGTTTCTAATAAATAAGGACTTAATCATTTTTAAACAGTGAGGAAAAAAAAAAAGCATTTCAGCCTGCATTTTCTACTGCTCTTAACCAGTTCAGTCATAAGGAGCTTGTGTTGGGTTTTTCTTTTGTTTTATTCTTTTGTGATTGTGTTATCCCATATATTGTCTATTCACATTCTCTTTAACTGTTTAAAGGTAGAATGTTTGCATTATTAAGGGTGTGTTTATTCAGACTGATGAAAAAGCTCATCAGAAAAGTAAAAGTTTTCCAGAAATAAAAAATATTTTAAATTTATCTTAATTCTAGGTCATGATCATGCTAATGAAGCAGAAGAACAAAAACATGTTGGTTGTACCTGGTTAATTTTACGATGAACATCTGTCTTTTCTTTTTTTGTTGCCCCTTTAATCGATGGGGATAACACCTGAAAGCATTTTGGTTTTGGAGTCACTGGAGTAGACATTTTTGTGGATTGGGCATCTCCCTCTTCATCACTAGAGACTACAACTGAAAGCAAAAAAGATCAATTGAATTCTTTCAAATTAGTAATACATTTAATATATTTGTTAATAAATTATGTTCAAGCTAAAATAATTCGTATATGTTAATCAAACATAATGCATTATCATACAAATGTATTTTAGGAGTGTGCTGGAGGCTCTGCACAGAAGGTAAAATGGGGGGACAGGTTTAAAGCTTTACACAGTCACTAGCCTTTCTTCCTTCTCCAACTAAAGAGCAGAGGATGACATGCGGCCGCAGAAATGTGGCCTCACTTCAAGCATGTTTCAGATGTCTCACTTCTTGCAGTCCTCACAATTTAAAGGAATCGAGACAGCCAGAAATCAGCATTTATTTCTGGACCCACATCAGCCTTATGAAAACATTTGTTAAACTATGATTCAGATCTCCTTTCTTTGATTTTGTTTTCCTTTTTTTAGGTTTACTAGTACCACTGCTATTTTATCATTTTTATTCCCAGGTATTTAAACTGTTCTGCTACAATCAAGTTTTATGTTGCCTTTCCTCTTCTGTTTTCACACCGTTTAAGTACATACATAAAACTTGGAATTGCTCTCTTGGGTTTGTACTTTTAGTAGACTGTATAAAACTACACATCTAAAGCATGTGTGTACAATAGGGCAGTTGAATTGTAAAATAAAAATGAGGTTTTGAATGCTCATATTAAAAATAAGTAAATCTTCAAAAACATTAGAACATAAGCTAAAAGTTCTAAGTGCTAATAATGTATGTTTATACTTAACATGACTGTGTATACTTCTTTACTATTAATATTTTTGGTGTTTGCTCACGGTACTTCTCCAAGGCATGCAGTACTTATGACTTGTGCGCTGATGTATCCTTCACAAAACATGGCCCTTCACAAAAAAGGGATTTTCTGTGTATGAAAATTGAAATGATCAAAGATAAGTGGAACCGGTATACTTCACATATCTGTAATGCATATATGAAACCCATACAAAATCGCTCACAGTTACTTAAACATGTTAAATGCACTGAGAACTCTAGTCCCTACGCCCCACTGCCTCTTGCAGGTTCTGCTCTGCTATGTGTCTTTCAGGCCCTTAATTGCAGAAGATTTGAAGTCAGTGCCCAATTATGTTAAGGAGTTACAGAAATTACTAAATTTTGTATTATAATGATCTTTAAGTATTCCCTCAACATTATATGCAGTGGCATGCAAAAGTATGGGCACCCTTGCTTAAAATGTCTGTGTACTGTGAATAGGTAAGTGAGCAGAAGATGAAATGATCATCTAAAGGCACAAAGTTAAGACAACACATTTCTTTTCAACATTTTATGCAAGATTAGTGTTTTGCTTTTGTATTGTACAGTAAAAAAAAAAAGAAAGGAGCATCATACAAACACTATGGCACCCCAAGATATTTGAGGTGTCAGATAACTTTCACCAAGGTCTTAGACCTTCATTAGCTCATTAGGGCTGTGGCTTGGTCATAGTCATTATTAGGAAGACCCAGGTGATGCAAATTTCAAAGCTTTATAAATTCTCCAAAACCTTAAACCTCAACAATCAGCAGCTACTCTGAAAAATAAATTTATTATGCTCACAAAGCAGGAGAATGCTACAAGAATATAGCAAAGCTTTTTTAGGTAGCTGTCTCCTCAATTCATAATGATATTAAGAAATGACAGTTAACAGAACAGCTGAGGTCTGGAAGACCAAGAAAACTTTCTGAAAGAACTACTCATCGAATTGCTAGAAAGGCAAATAATAAAGAACTTCAGGAAGATTTAGCAGACACTGGAGTGGTGGTGCACTGTTCTACTGTGCAGCAACACCTTAACAAATATGACCTTCATGGTACAGTCAGCTGAAGAATACCTTTCCTGCGTCCTACCCACAAAATTTAGCAAATGAACATCTAAACAAGTTTGCCAGGAAACATCTAAACAAGCCTGATGCATTCCGGAAACAAGTCCTGTGGACTGATGACATCATAATAGAACTTTTTGGCCATGATGTGCAAAGATATGTGTGGAGAAAAAAGGGTACCAAATTCCAGGAAAAGAACACCTCTTCAACTATTAAATATAGGGGTGGATCAGTCATGCTTTGGGCTTCTGTTGCAGCCAGTGGCACAGGGAACATGTCATTGGTAAAGGGAAGAATGGATTCAAATAAATACCAGCAAATTCTGGAAGCAAATATCACATCATCTGTAAAAAAGTTGAAGTTACAAAGAGGACGGGATCCTACAACAAGATAATGAACCGATACATACCTCAAAATCTACAATGGAAAACCCTCAAGAAGCACAAGCTGACAGTTCTGCCCTAGCCTCAGTTCCCTGACCTAAACATCATTGAAAATCTGTAGCTAGATCTCAGAAAAGCAGTGCATCCAAGATGGCTCAAGAATCTTATAGAATTAGAAGCCTTTTACAAGGACAAATGGGCAAAAACACCCCAAATAAGAATTGAAAGACTCTTAGCTGATTACAGGAAGAGTTTACAAGCTGTGATACTTGCCAAAGGGGATGTTACTAAGTACTGACAAAGTCAGGTGCCCCAACTTTTGCTTCTGGACCTTTTCCTTTTTTTGGTATTTTGTACTTGTGAATGATGGAAATATACATGTAATCTTGCTTAAAACATTAAAGAAAAGCGTCATCTTTAATTTTATGACTTTTGGTGATCAGTTCATCTTCTGCTCACTTAAATATTCACAGTAACAGTCATTTTAATCAAGGGTGTATGTTGATTAACATCAACTTATAAATTCTGCTTGTAAGTAAAAAATAATACATAGCAAAATGTTAAAACTAATCACAAGAAGCGTAGGTTATAGGTTAAAAGGAAGATGGATCAAGTGTCTGGAGTAGCCTGATTAAATAACTTTGTAGAGCAGGGATCGATTGGTCATAGATTAACATATAGGATTAAACAAAAGGAGATTCTTTTCCCTTTAGAGGTGCAGCAGAAATACATGTAACATAATAAATATTTTTCATTACGCCTTTGTTGGTAAGTTGAGGTAGCAATGTATGCTTTCCTGACGCTGAAAATTCTCTTTAAAATGTTGATTTTAAATCTGTTAAAATAATGAAAGTAAAATAAAAATACAGTGTTTATTCCCATTATGTTTAATGGAGAAGGAAACCAGCATTTGTTTGCTATGACAAATGCTTAATGAATTTTATACAAAACAACAGTAGGTAGAACAGGATCAGAAGCAAATATTTAAAATCTGCTGTTAGTATACACTGCAACCAAAAAGCAGAGCAGCATGGCAGAAAATTATGTCAATTTTACAAATGACGACACAAACTAACAATTAAAATTTAACAAGTCTAGTCTTTATTATATTTAAAATACATATATACAAATTTTAATTGGAAACAAACATTTAGAGGTCACTCCATTTGGCAGTCTTTGTTTCATCTAAACAGCAGACAACTGTTCCACATTTATAGCTGTGCAAAATTTGATAAAAATACGTCATCTTTGCACGCACAACAATTCCCGATCTTCTTCAGTCTTTATTTTTGTCAAAATGCAGCAACATCAAATAAGTCTCGTAAAGCACTTAAGAACATTTCTTATTTAATTCTACCACTTTCTCAAAGTAGCATGTCAAATCCATGTTGCTGTGGATAAAAGAGAGATTGGCCTTTCAAGCAACCAATTCTATGGGTCAGATCTTATACTAGATGAAACCATATATTAGTTCAATAACTCCTATGCTAAAGTAACATACTGCTACCGAAAAGCTGTGAAAGGCTGAAATTTCACAGGTAAGCATGTTATCCCTAATGGACAAAAATAAGACTTTTGGAGAAATGAAAAGCATTAACATAAATTTAGGTTTATTGTTTAGAACTGTTCAAAACAACTTAACACTAGAAATACCAAAACCTATGAAAAAAACTCGTAAATCCGGCCCACCTTAAATCCCTTCACACCTCTCCGTCAGCATCTTTTGTCTTGTAAATGTGTTGATAAGCACAAGCAGCCTGCTATACCATCCCCCCCCCCCCACCGCCGCAGAAAAGACAAGAAGTTCTCCCAGCTCAAGCCTTGATTATCTTGTAGTGAAGTGCTGGAGTTTTAGAGGGGAAATAATAGATCGTTATTTGGAATACATACATTTCATGTGTGTTCAGTGTCTACAACAATCTATGTAAACACATTGTTAAAACAGAAACTTTTTTCATATTTTAGTAATAAATGACAAAACGTCGACATGAACTATATAATGTGTGAAGGCTGAAGTCCAAATATCAAATAAACACTTTCACAAAAGGTGCAAGCATAATACGTCAACTTCTGTGGTGCAGCGGTAAGAACTGCTGACTTGTAATCAAAAGGCCGTGGGTTCGATCCTGGGTGCCTCACAAATTTACCATAGTGACACATTTACAAGACAAAAGACGCTGATGGAGAGGTGCGAAAGGATTTAATGTGGGCCGGATTTACAAATTTTTTTTCGTAAGCTTTGGTAATTCTAGTGTTAAGTACCACATTGCTATTTTGTGCATATGATCTTTAGATGATCAAGATTTATCTCACTTTAATTTATGCGACTTACTGCTGATTAATAAAGTGTTAACACAAATGTGTTTAGATACTGAGTTTAGATTTTTAAATTTCTTCTTAAAACCCATATGCAATACATGAAAAAGAAAACATTTAATTAATTTAAAAAGTTACCAAATTAATCCAAAAACTTACTTGGCTCAGTTGAACAAGATGACAACTTTGAGGGAGTGCTGTACTTTAGTGCTCTTAATTCTGTTAAACATGTAGTTCCATTTGTTTCACAAGAGGTAATCTTCTTGGGGCTGTCCATAAAAGATTGGTTTTTGAAAGCATCTGATTTGTATGCCTTTTCTGGTGTCTGACTTTTATGAAGTCTATGATTTTCCAATGTTACAGCTAATGCAGGCTGTGTAATAATACTCCCTTTGCATGGGGAATTTTTTTCAAAATTCCTTTCAGTTTCTTCTTTTGGCGTTTTCTCATTACATATGGGCACAGCACTGCTCCTTTTCTGTCGCTGATTGCACTGTGGAAAGATTTATTCAGGATAATAATGTTAAAATTAAACCATTAAATAATAAGTAACCAAAAGTATGTTGAGTCAAAAAAATAATACTACATTGTCACATTATTCTTCATCTTGGCACAAAGGTTCAACTTTGTAAAAAGGCCTCCTATCTAAAAGTTGATCCAAGGTTGCTATTGTTAGCTATTGACTTACATGTGTTATATGCTGTTATTTCCAGACCTCAATCCAAACTTCACAGTGAATGTACATGTATTAAGTCTCCAAGGACTCTGTTATTTAAATACCCTCAACAAGTCCCTACTTGTGCTTGTATAGCAAATCCTTCACTGTTAATAAAAATTCTATATTGTAAATAACTGCAATCTCTAGTTTACTTAGTTAATACTATAAAAAGATATTAGTTCAGCTTGAACCTGAGGATGCCAAAATTAAAACAGAACTACTACACTGACTACTCTGTATCAGGTTGAAATGGTGGTTATTATGTTTATATCTAGTTAAATTTGGATAAGAAGAACTGACTGGATGACAGTATTAAAGTTTACTTCAAAAACTCAGCGACCTAATGAATATTGCTCATTAATGACTATAAACATTAATGTCTATAAACAGCACCAAACCTATTGAGCAGACAGTAAGGTAATTTATTCTAAACTAGATTTGAAATGTTTTGAAGTAGTTTTGGAGGAAAATACGTGAAAATGATGTAGAGCATTCTTGTAACACAGTGAATGGACTCCGCTCATTTGTACATCTCCCTATGCTTTATTTTAAAAAATATAAATTCCATGACAGGAGGCACAGAGATGCAGTGTTATCTGTGTGAGGTTTGCACATTAACATCTTTCACAAGTAACAAATTTACATAGGATGTTACAGACTCCCGGCAAATGTAGGTTTTTATTATATGATAATAATAAAAGCACCTCACTATTCAAAGTGCTAAATGCATGGACGACGCAAGGTTCGAACCTACTACTTCAGGGTTGCTAAGCGGTAGCATATCCACTGAGCCATCTGTTCAAAGCTGTGATGGAGCACCGTTACCACTGTAACAATTGGTTGAAAATGAAACATGTAAACACATACATATGCGAGCCCCTTTTACTGTGTACCGATTGATAGTTGCGCTTTAGCAACATGTCAATTGAGCAATTTCTTTTTCTTTGGTTTTATTCTTGAATAAAAGCATACTTGTTTTGTTACACCTTTTGTGAAAGTGTTTACTGTATATTTGGGCTTCAGTCTTCACACATCCTACACGTCACGTCAAATTTATGTTGTTATTACTATAACATATGAAAACATTTTCTGTTTTAGCGGTGTGTTCAGCATTTCTTGCCTTGCATTGCCTCTGTCATATTTACACAGATCGTTGTAGACAAGTAACACACATGAAATGTATGTGTTTCAAATTTATTGTTACCCGTATAATTCCTTACAAACACATCAACACAGACTTGAACTGTGAGGACTGCAGCAGGACGATTCCTTCATCTGACTGTCTTTGATGTGTAGCAGGCTGCTTTCTGCTAAACCATACATTTTCAAAATAAAAGAGGGATATTAGCACAGTGATAAGGAACTATGAGCTTCTTGGTGGATGTCAGGAAAATTTGAGGTCAGGGACAACAAAAAAAATCGTAAGCTTCAGGTATTCCAGTATTAAGGAAGGATTAGGGAAAAAAGCTCCTATGGAAGGATGTGTTTTCAAAATTGGGAAATTTTGTGTAATGAGCTAAAGTGTTAGGCTGGAAGGTAAGGACCAGCACAAGCAGGATTCATTCCTCTTAGGGTGAATGCTACGAAGTCTGCTTCTGGCCTGATTGACATTCCTGTCCATAACATAAGCAGGGCTCGCAAAATTTCAAAATCCCTGGTAGCCCTTCGGGCAGGCACTCTTCAGTTTTTGGTAGCCCAAAATAAATTTAAGTAGCCCGAATAAAAAAGAGATTATTTTTAATGTATAATAATGTAAAGGAAACAAAACATCAATCAAAAAATTGTTAAAACACAAATTACAATAACTGTATAAAAATTACAATCATCAACTCAAATATTTGGTTCTAATTGAACAGACATTTCTATGAATTTGTAAGAACTGTGTAGAACTTGAATCAGTCTGTGTCAGATTCTGAATCTGAAATTTCCACTGAAGTCACAGATGAGAAAATGCCACTCAACGTTGAGGGCATAGCATCTCCTTCATCAGCTTTCTCTTTCTTTGCATCGGCCTCCATTTCACTGCTCTTTGTTCTTGTCAGGGTTTTATGATCCAGGTGTCTTGAACCTTTTCCAGAAAACATCCAGAAACGAATTGACTTGTCAGGGCAAAAAGATTCAACTGTTTCCCCATTAATGGAGAGTTGCATGCAGTCATTCAGTGTTCCAGGGTGTAGAGAGGTACGATGTGTTGTCTTCACTCGGTTCATGCAAGAAAATCCTCTCTCACAGATGGCTGTTGATGGACTAAGTGTCAGCATTAATTTCACCAGCAACAAGATATGAGAGAGGTGTTCTGGATTCTCAGAGAGGAGATCTCTGTACAAGCAATCATCTACCTTGCTACCCCGGTGTTCTGCAAGCCACATTTTTAGATCGATCCATTCTTGTGGAATTTTCTCTTTCTCATCTAGCAAACTGGCAAAATGTGTGACAAGATAATCCACCTCTTCATCCCCATAATTTGCCAGCTCTTCTCTGGGGGAGGGAAGAGTGGAAGGGTCAAAAACCTTGAAACAAGAGAGAGGCTTTTCACGAGACAACCAGGCACTGCTCATCACTTGTCCAATACAGTCCCCACAGTGAAGCATGGCGGTGGCAGCATCATGCTGTGGGGGTGTTTTTCAGCTGCAGGGACAGGACGACTGGTTCCAATCGAGGGAAAGATGAATGCGGCCAAGTACAGGGATATCCTGGACAAAAACCTTCTCCAGAGTGCTAAGGACCTCAGACTGGGCCGAAGGTTTACCTTCCAACAAGACAATGACCCTAAGCACACAGCTAAAATAACGAAGGAGTGGCTTCACAACAACTCTGTGACTGTTCTTGAATGGCCCAGCCAGAGCCCTGACTTAAACCCAATTGAGCATCTCTGGAGAGACCTAAAAATGGCTGTCCACCAACGTTTACCATCCAACCTGACAGAACTGGAGAGGATCTGCAAGGAGGAATGGCAGAGGATCCCCAAATCCAGGTGTGAAAAACTTGTTGCATCTCTCCCAAGAAGACTCATGGCTGTATTAGCTCAAAAGGGTGCTTCTACTAAATACTGAGCAAAGGGTCTGAATACTTAGGACCACGTGATATTTCAGTTTTTCTTTTTTAATAAATCTGCAACAATTTCAAAAATTCTTTTTTTTTTTGTCTGTCAATATGGGGTGCTGTGTGTACATTAATGAGGGGAAAAAATTAATTTAAATGATTTTAGCAAATGACTGCAATATGACAAAGAGTGAAAAATTGAAGGGGGTCTGAATACTTTCCGTACCCACTGTACCAGTGTCTGTACTGCCATCTGCAAGAATGGATAAGAACCTGCTTTCTTGAATTTCCTTTTCGATCTGGTCTCTTGAAGTTTGTGCTATTGCTCCAATAAACTCGCTGCAAGCATGGTCATTGAGGTAAGTGGAACCAAGATCTAGGCCATTTGCTTTTTGAAGATTGCAAAGACTGCTAAATTTTGCCAATGGTAGTTCACTCTTTGCAACACAGTACGCTGTTCTAAACAGCTTTTTCAGGACTTCTTGTTGTGCTTGGTTTATTTTTAGTATGTTTTTTGCAATTGGTGTTTGTTCTGGGAAAGATGCTGCAGACTGAGCACCAATGCATTTCTTGTGATGCAGAGATTTCTCATGGGTTTTGATGGGGTCTTTCCTAAAATTACTGGTCCCAGTAACAAAGACGCTTGTCGAGTCAGAAATCGAGGGAAACTCACGACACACCCGGCAGAACATTATGTTATTTAGCTTGTCATATTCCAGCCACAGAAATTCTTTTGTCCATGAAACCAAAAAGCTGCGCTTTCTTTTTGCCTCATAGTCTGATTTGTCATAACTTTTCCGCTTTGTGGTAGGCTTTTCTTTGGCTGTCCCTTCTTCACCCTGACCTGTCTTATTTGGCTCAGCAGAACTAAAATACCTGCGTAAATCCATCTATTTTTACACACGCACACACATAACTGTCAGCGATTTTTTAAATTCTCTGCGCAATCAACCTCTATAACATGTTTAAGCTTGCTGTGGGAGATTTCACTTGTCATGTTTGAATAGTAAGCTAATGAGTGATAAGACGATGTCAGAGGAATTGGTGCAAAATTAATCCGTCACTGACCAATCAGTACTGCCGCTCTCTATACACAGTTCGCACGATTGCAAAGTGAAAGTAAAAAACAAGCGCGAATTCAAACGCGATTTCAATATTTCACATATTGACAGTGGCTCATTGATGCCCGAAAATGACATAATTACCCAGCTACATTTGCGAAAGAATGCAAAAGCATTGACATATTTTTCCTTCCTATGATAGCTCGAAGGGCAGGGCTGAGATAGATTTTGGTAGCCCAACTGGAAGACACAATAGCCCCGGGACATCGGGCTAGCGATTTTGCGAGCCCTGAAAGGCATCATCTATCAATGAAGAAACTACTTGTTCTTAGTGCTTCATTACAGAAGTAAAGAAATGTTTTGCCTTTTACCTTCTTCCTTTTTCAGCAAGGAAATAACCTTAAACCTTTTTTTCCTTAGTACGCTTTGCGCTTTTGTTACCTACTTCATTTGCCTTGTTAAAGTAGAACAAACTGGTCTGGTAGGATCTAGCTTCCTTAAATTTATATTGGATGTTATTTAGCATATTACTTTTCCTCCGGTTGTCTTCTACTCTATATTAGAGTAAAGTCTGCATAAATTAACCTGGGGTATAGTAAAGCTTATAAATATACAGATACTGGACTAATAAAATCATTCTGTTGCCCTTCTTATGAAAAGGAGTCATACGGACAACCTTGGGGCCCTCAGGTGTTTCTCCAATCTAAAGCAAATACTAGAGTATATTTGTAATGTCTTTCCTTCAGCAATACTTTGACCAATTACATTTTAATTATAATAGAGTAGTGAAAAGTAGAAAAGTCAAAATGTGAATACCAGTAAAAACCAGGCCTTCCAAAGCTTCTAACCTTCTCAATAGTACATATTATCTATGTTATTTTACAAAAAGATGTAACCCCCATGCATAATACTGCATACAATTTTGTGGTAGAACAAAATGGATCTTGTGTTAAGTTAAGCATGTGCTGGATAACAAGATACAGTGCATCCAGAAAGTATTCACAGCGCATCACTTTTTCCACATTTTGTTATGTTACAGCTAGGGATGCACCGATACCGAAATGGGTATCTGGTATCGGCCTCGATACCACATTTTCTAAAGTACTCGTACTCGTTAAAAGTCCCCCGATACCAGGGACCGATACCACGGTCTGAGAAATGTCTATGTTTGAGCGGCGTGTAAGGGGTTAATCACAGGCGCCGAGTGCCCGCCTCCAGGCCCCGGCTGCAGCTCAGAGCGGGGAGAAGGCAAGGTGAGGCGAGACATGTCAGCCGTGTGGAACTATTTCAAAGAGAATGAAGACAACAAAACAAAGGCGGACTACAAATTGTGCTCAGCGAAATTGTCCAGAGGAGGCTCAAAAGGTAGCGCGTTTAACACAAGTAATTTAATCAAGCACCTAAAATCCCAACACGACAACGAGTACAAAGAGTTTACCCACGCTTCTAAACCAAAACAACCCACGCTGCAGCAAACTCTTGCAAGACGAGAGAAAATGTCCAGAGACAATCCACGTGCTGTGAAAATAACACAGGCAATTATCGAGTACATTGCATTGAGTGACCAGCCACTCTCGGAGGTAGAAAATGTGGGATTCCTGCGTCTCCTCCATGTTCTGGAGCCCAGATATGATGTCCCAAGCCGCCGCTACATGACTGACACGGAGCTGCCTAAACTACACGACTCCGTGAAAAAACATATCCACAGTCTACTTCAGGCCTCCTCTGCGTTTAGTTTCACCACGGATATTTGGACAAGCAGTGTTAGCCCCGTGTCGCTAATTAGCCTAACCTCCCAGTGGATAGACGAGAGTTTCTTGTTTTTTTTGTTAAATTATATGACTAAAGCTGTTACCTGTAAATTTAAATCATGTTTTTATTAAGTACTCGGTATCGGCAAGTACTCGGTATCGGCGAGTACTGAAATGCAAGTACTCGTACTCGTTTTCCAAAAAAGTGGTATCGGTGCATCCCTAGTTACAGCCTTATTCCAAAATGGATTAAATTAATTTTTTTCCTCAAAATTTTACACACAACACCCCATAATGACAACGTGAAAAAAGTTTACTTGAGGTTTTTGCAAATTTATTAAAAATAAAAAAACTGAGAAATCACATGTACCATAAGTATTCACAGCCTTTGCTCAATACTTTGTCGATGCACCTTTGGCAGCAATTACAGCCTCAAGTCTTTTTGAATATGATGCCACAAGCTTGGCACACCTATCCTTGGCCACTTTCGCCCATTCCTCTTTGCAGCACATCTCAAGCTCCATCAGGTTGGATGGGAAGCGTCGGTGCACAGCCATTTTAAGATCTCTCCAGAGATGTTCAATCGGATTCAAGTCTGGGCTCTGTCTGGGCCACTCAAGGACATTCACAGAGTTGTCCTGAAGCCACTGCTTTGATATCTTGGCTGTGTGCTTAGGGTCGTTGTCCTGCTGAAAGATGGACTGTCGCCCCAGTCTGAGGTCAACAGCGCTCTGGAGCAGGTTTTCATCCAGGATGTCTCTGTACATTGCTGCAGTCATCTTTCCCTTTATCCTGACTAGTCTCCCAGTCCCTGCCGCTGAAAAACATCCCCACAGCATGATGCTGCCACCACCATGCTTCACTGTAGAGATGGTATTGGCCTGGTGATGAGCGGTGCCTGGTTTCCTCCAAACGTGACGCCTGGCATTCACACCAAAGAGTTCAATCTTTGTCTCATCAGACCAGAGAATTTTCTTTCTCATGGTCTGAGAGTCCTTCAGGTGCCTGTTGGCAAACTCCAGGCGGGCTGCCATGTGCCTTTTACTAAGGAGTGGCTTCCATCTGGCCACTCTACCATACAGGCCTGATTGGTGGATTGCTGCAGAGATGGTTGTCCTTCTGGAAGGTTCTCCTCTCACCACAGAGGACCTCTGGAGCTCTGACAGAGTGACCATCGGGTTCTTGGTCACCTCCCTGACTAAGGCCCTTCTCCCCCGATCGCTCAGTTTAGATGGCCGGCCAGCTCTAGGAAGAGTCCTGGTGGTTTCGAACTTCTTCAACTTACGGACGATGGAGGCCACTGTGCTCATTGGGACCTTCAAAGCAGCAGAAATTTTTCTGTAACCTTCCCCAGATTTGTGCCTCGAGACAATCCTGTCTCGGAGGTCTACAGACAATTCCTTTGACTTCATGCTTGGTTTGTGCTCTGACATGAACTGTCAACTGTGGGACCTTATATTGACAGGTGTGTGCCTTTCCAAATCATGTCCAATCAACTGAATTTACCACAGGTGGACTCCAATGAAGCTGCAGAAACATCTCAAAGATGATCAGGGGAAACATGATGCACCTGAGCTCAATTTTGAGCTTCATGGCAAAGGCTGTGAATACTTATGTACATGTGCTTTCTCAGTTTTTTTATTTTTAATAAATTTGCAAAAATCTCAAGTAAACTTTTTTCACGTTGTCATTATGGGGTGTTGTGTGTAGAATTCTGAGGAAAAAAAATGAATTTAATCCATTTTGGAATAAGGCTGTAACATAACAAAATGTGGAAAAAGTGATGCGCTGTGAATACTTTCCGGATGCACTGTACCTATTGTTACAAATGTGCACCTAGGGACCACCTTCCTGGCTCTGGGAGGTAAGCAGTTCCACCCTGGGACAACAGGATGCATTGACACTAACAGTATATTCGCTAACCCTGTGTTGTTGAAAGGTCATCCAAAGACAATGCCTAGCTCCCCCCAACTAGTCTTGGAGGAGATTCTGCCCCTTCCGGCACCAATGATATAAAAGGTGGCTGACCGAGGAACGTGGCATTAGACTCTGACCCACTAAAGAGATGGACAGAGCTCCAGCTACACAGCCAATAGCCCAGCTGGTTGCCTCAACCTATGATAGTGTAATGTTGCCAGGATAGTCGACTATATATTCACATAGCTTACAAACCAGCCGCCACATGCAAATGAAAAAATAAGTGTGTTATTATAATAGACGTTTGTACAATCAAGAACTTTATAGTTTATTCTATTTACTAAGATATGCAGGGACAAAAACACAACTGATGTGTAGTAAGACATCCACAGATTTTGGATATTTCTTCTGAGCCAAGTCTCCTAGACACAAATAAAGTACCTTTTTAACATTAAATACACTAGAAACATGCCCACGTCCTAGTTTTCACCACTGAACAAAAAACCCATGTATCAGGTCATTTTTAGGACCTTTTATGGAGTTGGTCCAAAAGTTTGAAAACGTGGGTTAGTCCGGGTAAAAAAACAAACAATTAACCTAACTTTTGTAATGCATTGTTTTTCTCTTTTCTACCAACACAGCAGGCACGTTTAGTCTGTGCTGGAAGCGATCCACATTTTTTGTACCCATCGGGCATTAAGAAAAAGAAACGCCCTTTACTCTTTCCCCCCCCAATAGGAAAGCCAATTTAGACTCCCACAGCACCTTTGCCGAAGCAAAAAACAACAACATTAAGGGCTGGTTTATACTTACATCCAGAATGCATATACATGCATCACGGCTGCCACGCGTTCCTTGCATTCATTTGACATGTCCTCTGAGCACATCCTCAGAAATGAACGCAACGCATGAGCAAGTTGCAGTACCAGCAAAAAATCTTGGGCACAGTGTGTTTAAGTTGGAATATCAGAGTCTTTGTTTACTATCAACATGTGACAGCAAGCCGCTTTGGAGATCCTACAGGATCAATGCATGTGCTTTGATGTTTGATGAATGGTTCGATGTGGTGAAGCAAATCAATAAACTTAAATGCGGACATACAAATGTATTTGTGGTGCTTTTCTTCATCTATTTCTCTCATAGGCAGTGTAAGTGTCACATATTCCCCATCGTACTGTTACGACACATTTTAAAGGTCTCACACGCAATCTTCAGTACCATCTTTATCTTTTTTTTTTTTCCTGCACAATCACATCAGAATGTACAGAAGCACATTTAAGGCACAGAGGAAAAAAAAATAGGGTCTATTGTGACTTTACGCTGTAGAAAGTAAGTTCATAAATCAAAGTAAATAACATTCGATTTGCTTTTATGTAAGTAACATATAAATGTTAATGTTCTGGGCACAAGCACCGTCCAGATCTAAACACTAGCGTGGAGGGTCGCTCGCGTACTGAAGAGTCTATAGCTGCAGGTTGAAGCTGCCGTCGCTGTACTTTGTATATAAAAGCCAGATCGAATGTTATTTACCTATTTATCCTGATTTATTTACTTATTTTCCTAAACTGTAAAGTCACAAGAAGACTGCAGAGCTTCCCGTGTACATATACAAAGTACAGCGACAGCAAAACTGGTGGGATCATGAACGTGACTGAGAGAATAAAACTGAATAAAAAGAAAACCAAAGCTAACTTTTACAAGTATCATAAATTTACACAGGCTGTTACAGACTCAAATCAAATGTATGCTTTTATTCTAAGATAGTAAGAATAAGAGCAGCTCACTTCTCAAAACAGTCGTCTTGGGTTGAACCTGTGAAGTTTGGATTACCAATCAACAGATGTTACCGTTGCGCCACCGAAGCGATCGTATCAAAGGGGTATGAAGGTTGCACCCTAACGTGGGTTCTTTTTCTGCAGTTTTATTCTTGAATAGAAGTGCACTTCTTCTGTTATATTTGTACCTTTTGTAAGAAGTGTTTATTTGATATTTGGACTTCAGGCTTCACATATTAAACACGTCATGTCTACATTTTGTCAATTACTACTAAAACATGAAAAACGTTTGTTTTAACGATGTGTTTATATAGATTGTTGTAGATGTGGAACACAAATGAAATGCATGTGTTCCAAATAACCATATAGTATGTATAAAAGGTGTCATTTTGCTTGACTTCTCACTCTTTACAACTCTAAGCAACAGACACGCAGGTAAACAGATTTGAGCTGAGAAAACTGTGCGGCGGTGGGGAGGGGATGTGATAGTAGGCTGCTTGCTGCTTATCGACACATTTACAGGACAAAAGATACTGATGGAGAGGTGTGAAGCAATTTAAGGTGGGACGGATCAACAAGTTTTTTCGTAGGCTTTAGTAATTCTAGTGTTAATGGATGTTTCGGGCAAATCAGAATATATTAAGCCAAACACTGTTTTGTCACCATGATATCTTGCTCTGCCACCTGGTGGAATCCTTCAGATTTAAATACAGTGTGCATGCAAATAGCCACAGGAGAATATTAGATCACTGACAATTCTTCTTGTGTTTAACCCAGTGTATGTAGATGCCTTGGTGTCATTAATGATAGAGCATACAATAATATAAAAGGACGTGGCTTACAAAAAGGTACGGATTTGTGACAGGCAGGTTGGCAGGTAGGTTACCAATGAAAAAACACTGATTATTACATGGCCTGTGTGCCAGCTAGCAAGTATTTTTCCCATTAAATTATGAACTTAAAGTGCCAAAAAGGAGTGAAATCTGTTAGCGAAGATACCAGAGCACTTTAAATTGTATGTGAGTGTGCGTTCATTATCCTAATGCAAGGTTAAATTCAGCCTTTCTCAATCAATGTGTTGCCGACAGTGGGTCACAAAGCACACAAGGAAAAAATATATTCAGTTTCAGTTACTTAAATGCACTGAAACTACCAGGGGCCTGGCAAAGAGCTCAACATTTCTTGTCGATAAATTTCTCCATCTCTAACCGTGCACATTTAACCATGGGGAACCAGAATATAAAATCTTGTTTCATTAATGAGAACACCCCCAACCCCCTCTTCGAATCATGCTCATTTTACCAAGATGGGAGAATGCCCATACAGTTCAAATACTGTCTACAGGTCATCAAAAAACTTTAAAAGGTAAAACTGGGTTCCCAAGCCATTAAATTTGAGAAACACTGGTTTAATCCTCATAGGGGGAAAGAATGGTCAAGTTAACAGCTAACTTCTATGTCTTTGGTTTTCCTTCAAGGTTCTGATATCTCCAGAGTACCCACAGAGACATGAAAAATTGGTGAGAACTCCACATAGACAACATCAGACACATGCTATTTGAAGCTAGGACATTGGATCCATGAAACACAAGTGGTAACCTCAGTGCTAAAGAAAATTAAATACATTCTTTTGGCAGTTACACAACTGACCAAGATGATATCAGTGTTATTAAATCACCAAGCATTTACATTTTTATAATTGAAAATAATTTTAATATATATTCCTATTAACCATTTCAAAGCTGGTTCTCTTTTTATATCCAGCACTGTTGGGACAATAACTGGCTCCCTGCAAACTGAGACTGGAAGAGCAGGGATAGTTATAATATGTTAATAAATATTAGATTACTATTAATTTAGGGTACACACATTCCTGATGTCAAGATCATGTAATTAGTCAAAAGCAAAGCAGACTTGCTTAAAATCCAATCTAGTAACAATTTTTTTTTTGTAAATTTACGAAAAAGTGGAAAGGAAAAAGTAAGTTTGTAATTGAAGTCTGAATGGGGAGACAGGATACAAAATGCACTGAGAAATAAAGGTAAGGGAGTATGATAATAGTGTTGATACACTGAAATACAAGTGAAAGTGATGGACAGGAGGAAGGGTCTGATCACAGAGGGTCTGTGAAGCAAACTAAGGACTGATGTCAATCATTTTGAGCAAGTAACTTGACATAGTGAAGAGTTTTGAGGATTTGGATAATTCTACAGAGCAATATTGAACATGATCATTGAAATGTTATGAAAGAGAACTGATGCCTGTCTCAGTTAAAATGAGGCTGAAAATAAACAAATTAATGGTGCTTTTGAATGATGTCTGAAAAACCCCATTAGTCAGAAGGGAGGGGCTTGTACAAAGTGTGTGTTTAACAATACGTGAACCTGAAATTTGTCTAAAGTTTTGCACACTATGCTTCAGAACAACACTCAGGCCTGTAACACAAATTAGAAATAACTACATTAAAATATTATGGAGCTAATATTGTCTCTTGAAGTAAAGAGTGACTTTATAGTGTCAACACATGAATAGCTTATGTCAGATATGCTGATATTTACTTATTAAGCTCCTTAAAACACCTGCATATTTTTTTTTGATTTGTAGCATTTACAGAATTCTGAAGACAACAATTCTATCCTAATACAGAGTCTTGGAGGTTGGCAGGATTTTCATTAACACATTACATAATAGCAGATAACAACTAATGCAACAGCATTTTACCTTTGGTTTATAAGTCTTGCACTATTATTTTAAACAAAACTTTCAGGATTAAAATCTCTGATACAGTATTTGGGCACTAGTACTCAAAGCTAATAATAACTGTTTGCGGGTGTGGTTCAGGTCACAATTCTTAAATTAGCAGGGTGGGTTTATGCTGTGGATTTAATGAACATTTATTTATTTGTGGGGCACAGTTCAAAGGCAGTTTAATAGTTGCTGGTATATATCTGATGCAGTTCTTGAAAAACAGGACCCCCACAGAATTATACCATTGATCAAAGGTAAAGAGGTAAAACTATCAATTTTTTCCCCCCAAGGAATATTTGTCCACTGCAAACTACAGACTTTATTCCAGGAAAGCATTCTTCTCTTATCTGCTCTGACAAGACTAACCAGATTTCAACAATTTGGAAGTTGACAATTAAATCAAAAGCTTCTGAATTATGTCTCTGTGGAGTATCAAATGCTTTTTAGGTGTTTTAGAAAAAGTATGTTGTACATTTTGGTTTTTGTCACATCAAAACTCATGCTGACTTTTCCAAATTATTCCAATTTTTTTTTTAAAGATGTGATCTTTCTAAATCAATAGCTTCTCTCAGATGTCATTATATTAATACTGCTTTCCCTCATGCGTGACCACAGTCCCTTTCATCAAAATGGTTAGAAAAAAACAAAAACGAAAGGACTTCACAAGCCATTTACTGCCAAACGTACTTTTATTGTGGCAAAGCTATTTATCAATGGTTAATTAAGTAAGTTAATCTAGGGTTCTTTGAAAGCTACTTTACACTATGAATTTTTCAGACATGATTATTAACAAATCCTATTCAGTCTAAATATTTAATTGAAAATACAAAAAAAAAAAAAACCACAAAAAAAAAAAAGATAGTTACAAATAATACTGTAACAAACATTTAAACCAAAAACTCACTATAAGCCTTTTTTATTGAATTACATTAAATCATTTTAATACTTATATTTTTAATAAAAACTAAGCACATATATAAAAATATATACTTCATAACCTGGAATTACTATAAACATACCAAAAATGGAATAGTAAAGTTTGTTACCATTCATGTAAGTTAAACTTGAAGTAGTATCTTCAAGCTGAAAGCCAGCAGTGCCACCCCATTTTAAAATAAATACATAAAATTCAAACAACAAATTTAGTAATAAAGTTGATAAAACAGAAAATTAAAATACAGTGTTACACTATTCGAAATGTGATGTTTTTGATTGTTTCTAAAACTGCAGAGTACAGCCCCAAACACTTCACTAGCTTAAGTTAGATTCTGAAATAAGAATTAAAGCTTAAGCTGACATAGATAGCAATCCTGACTAACATACAGCAATAAAATGTGAGTACTGATATAAGGGTAAAAATCAATTAAAAAAACTACCAAGGAACATTACCTTGTTACCAAAAAATAACCATTGATAAGATTGGAGCTCATCTGTCATCTGAGAACATTAAGCATCAACAAATTCAGCTAGCCTACTTTAATGCTGTGGAAGGAAAAGCACCATATATAGACAAAGGCACATTCCATTGCAATCAGGAGGTTCTTAGAGGATTCTACAAGCACATTACACTATTAAACAGGGAGGATTTTGGTGCTCACTTTGGCAAATGGAGAGAGAGTATAAAGTGGGTGAACAGGGCTCAAAGCCAGGAGTGGCTAAGGTGTACAAAAATGCTTGTGGATGAGGGGTTTTAAGTAGGATGACTATATGGAATACAGATAAGTCTTGGAGAGTAAGAAGAAACCAAACTAATAATTAAACAAAAAAAATGGATAATACTAAATAGTTTGGTAAATGATACACAAAGGAAAACAAACTATATTACTTCTTTAACGTGATATATACCCTGTTCTTAGACTACTGGAATATTGTTTTCACCATCATCACTCCCTTTATAACAATGCTTCTCAGGTTCAGACCTGTGGCCTGTTATATCCGCAGTTTGCACTGCAACCAACTGTTACCTTCATTTAGTAAACTGTTTTTTACCAGTTTCTATGTTTTGGTGTCAACACAAATTATAAAACTGATTTTTCCAAATATTTCTTATCAGAATGTAGCAAGAATTTACACACTACGTTAATTGTGAGGGACAGCTGTACATTACTGGGATGATCACACACTTGTTGGCCTAATTCTTCGGTTAGAAAAGAACAGCAACACCAGAGAGTATTTTCAACCCTTTTTTAGACATGGTATTAGATACTTTAATAGTTGTATTGATATATAATTTGTGTTATCTAAACAGAAATAAATACATACAAACTAAGTACAGTGGAACCTCTAGATACGAGTTTAATTCGTTCCAGCACTGAGCTTGTATAGCGAATTTCTCGTATCTAGAACAAACTTCCCCATTGAAAATAATGGGAATCCAGTTAATCTGTTCCGCACCCCAAATATATTAACATAAAAATCAATTTTCCTAACAAATAACACTGATAAATTATATATACTGTAGTCTACCTTTAATAAATAACACTGGTAAATAATATAACTGATTATTAAAAGAATCAAAACAGGTGTCTAAAGTGCAGTAGAGTATTCAATAAATCTTTAAATAAATAATCCTTAAAACAGTTGTGAAGTGGAGGTTTAAAATACACAAGAATAACAATCCTTTAACACGAGGTTAAAACGTCAAAAGGATGCAGTCTTTAAAAAACAGATGACAATCCCCGGTGCTTCTTCTCTGTTAGCGTCTCACCTGCGGGCTCTGCAACAGGCGAGACACTCTTAATGCAGCTGACCTTCTCTACACCGTCCTGCTTCAGCTGTTTGGCTCGCCTGTTCAGCTCACTGTTCAGCTACACGCGAGCCTGCACTCGCTCGCTCTCCCGTACTGCCTGCCTGCCTGCCACCTCCGTTCTCTCTCCTCTCTTTTCTTTTACTTCTTCTCCCCCTTAACCGGCTCGCGCTTTTCTATATATGCGGGGAGGACATGGCAGCTGCAGCCCATCAGCCACAGGAACAGTCATGGATGTGGGCAGTTTCCCACCTGTGCACTTAAGTGAGAAACGCAGACACCGCAGATCGCGGCTTGCAACTGCTACCACGCCCCCTCGCTAAGCTGAGAGCTATACCCACAGCCTGGCTCGTGGCTCGTTACGCGAGCCAATGCTCGCATTTAGATCTGAATTTTTCGCTCATACTTTCCTCGTATTTTGAATTTCTCGTATACAGAGGTGATCGTATCTCGAGGTTCCACTGTACCACTGGCGTGTATTCACAAACAAAAAATTCAAAATGTCAAAACTAAACCATTATAGATTACCCAGGAACAATATCTACAACCACCAAACTTTCAATTTATTTAAACTTGAAATTATATTCTTTAAGTCATCCAACAGATGGCTTTATTGCCACAATTACTAAATACAGTGACTGCATGAGGCATTGAATTGTGTTTGTATACAGAAGAACACATGCGGTGCACATAACTTTTTCAGTGAGTTACTCAAGTGAGTACCATCAGATGGAGTTTGGTATGCAATTCAATTCAAAGAGCTTTATTGGCATGACCATAAACAGCTTTGCCAAAGAAATTGAAAAAATTTGAAATAAAACAATTTCTATAACAGATTTAACAGTAAGGTAAAGAATTAGGGTAAAAAATACAGATACAACAACAACAATAATAAAATAAAAATATAGCGGCACCTTTAAAAGAGGTAAGAATCAGAAATACCTGATCACTCTATACAGAGTAAGGTTTTAATAAGTGCAACCTTCCTCACTGTCCTCCTCACTGTCTACCTCACAGTCCTCTACTTCAGCTTCCTGCATGGTAGATGATGATGCTGCAGATGCATCTCCCTTCTCCTTTGTTAAGCCTCCGCTTTGCTGTCTCCATTCACAGGTCAACCGCTGGCTTTGGGTCAAATGTCTCTGTGGTCTTCTTTAACTGGTGAATGTGCATTAGGGCCATGAGGCGAGCATGTGACAGATGAGATCTGTGCTTGTTTTTTATTATGTTAAGATTTGAGAATCCCCTCTCACAGGCTGCACTGCTCAAAGGCACTGTAAGAGACAGTTCAACCAATTTGACAATGTTGGAGTAAAGAACTGGATTGCTTGTATTTATTATCTGGACCAAGTCATACACAGAGGATGCTGCCAAGCGTTTCCCTGTTTGCTTTAAGCGCATCCATTCTGTGACTGTTGTGTCTTTGTCAAGACTCAGTGTGGCTTCATAATTTTGAAGAATGGTACAAACTGTTGTGTTGCCAAAACGATGTAAACCTTGTATTTCCTGAGGCCAAGTTGAAGGATCAAATACTAAGAAATGATCACATGACTTCAGTGATTCATATCTGAATCCAAACTCCTCAATTAACCCCCTAAGTGAGTTCTTGTCCCTGTCAGCATCAGCATTAGAAACAGTATATGCTCTGTAGTGGCCTTCAGCATCAAGCAAAAGTGTAAACTGTCCTATGGCCACCATGAGTTCATCCTTACATTCTCCAATGCCCACCCTTTCCTTCTGAAACACAATGGATGTGGTCTTCAAAATCTTGCCAATGTCAAGCACGTTGCCCAGAAAACACTGAAATTGGTCTGTGCAGATATGCTGCAAGTCACTATTATCACTCATGGCCAGTTGCATTTTAATGGCTGGCGATAACCTTGATATTTTTAGCAGTTTGTCATGCCTCCATGCAGACCATCTGATATTATGAAATTTACCCAATTTCACAAAGAAGATCCCGTTCTCTTCACACAACTTCTTAAGCACAGCCATATTTTTTTGCTCCACCTTTTTGTAAATAAAACTGCAGCTGCTTGACCATGGAGCGGTTAAAGGTCCACAGTACGGAACTTTGCGATCAGCTGATTTTCCGCAGTTTTCTAGTGTGTGTGCGGTGCACAGAATGTGCACAAGGGAGTCTCCTACTGCAGCCAGCTGCCGTAGTTTCGGAACAATGCCAGTGTATATACCGTTGTTAACAGCAGCCCCATCTGTGCACACGGCGACCATCTTTCTCTTCCAGTTGTCCAAGCCTGCTTCCTGGAAAAGTTTAACGAGTCCGTCTGTTGCAGCCTGTGCAGATTGGTCAGCACCCAGTTCGATTAGGCCAAGGAAGTTCGTGGTAAACTGCCCGATGTTGGACACAGACACAATGAAAACGATCTCGTGCTCGGTTTTAATGAGGTCTTCTGATCCATCAAAAATCAGTCCCCAAAATTCAGCAGACTCCAACTTTGCTTTCAACTCCGCACTGCTAGTGTGCCCAATGGTCTGCATTATGCATGTGGCCACCTCACGTGAATGATACGCAGTTCCGACATTTACTCCTAGCCGCTCCAGTAAAGGTACATCTTCAGCATAGGAAGATAGGGGACGAGCGTGTTTAGCTTTATGAAAGGCAAGGAGAAAAATATTACACAGAGCTTACCGTTGTTCTTCATTTACCTTTGTACGCCATCTAGCTAGAGGGCGAGTGGAAATTTCTTCCTGACTAGCTTGTTTATTAGAAATAGCTTGTACTACATTCATGTGCTCCTTGCTCTTTTCAAGTTTGTCAAATAACGGATGACTGAAATTATTTGAGCCTGTGTAAAAGGCACTTGTTTTGTCTGCGATATGTGGATGCCAGCGGCACAACTTATACCACATTTCAGTGCGCTCATCATTAGCTTCAAGCCAAGGCACATCTTGGAGCCACTTTTCAGAAAAAAACTTTTTTTCTGCTCTGGCTCGGCTTGTTGAAACTTTGCAGGTTTGTGAAATGCCAAAGTAGCTGCTTAATGTCTGTTGTTTTTTAGACATATTGGCAACACAAGATAATCAAAACCAAAAAGAAAACAACGTATATTAGCAACATGAGGTGTCGATGCCCTCTCTGACCATCAGGTACGCACCGGCGCCGTAGGGACACAGATGACGTTACGCATTTACAACTTTTGTCGCGCATGCGTACCAGCATAAAAGTTATGTGCACCCCTGGTTATAATGTCACATCTATATATAACATATATATATATATATATATATATATATATATATATATATATATATATATATATATATACATACATATACACACACATACACACAGTGGGTACGGAAAGTATTCAGACCCCCTTCAATTTTTCACTCTTTGTTATATTGCAGCCATTTGCTAAAATCATTTAAATTAATTTTTTTCCTCATTAATGTACACACAGCACCCCATATTGACAGACAAAAAAAAGAATTTTTGAAATTGTTGCAGATTTATTAAAAAAGAAAAACTGAAATATCACATGGTCCTAAGTATTCAGACCCTTTGCTGTGACACTCATATATTTAACTCAGGTGCTTTCCATTTCTTCTGATCATCCTTGAGATCACCTTCATTTGAGTCCAGCTGTGTTTGATTATACTGATTGGACTTGATTAGGAAAGCCACACACCTGTCTATATAAGACCTTACAGCTCACAATGCATGTCAGAGCAAATGAGAATCATGAGGTCAAAGGAACTGCCTGAAGAGCTCAGAGACAGAATTGTAGCAAGGCACAGATCTGGCCAAGGTTACAAAAAAATTTCTGCTGCACTTAAGGTTCCCAAGAGCACAGTGGCCTCCATAATCCTTAAATGGAAGACGTTTGGGACGACCAGAACCCTTCCTAGAGCTGGCCGTCTGGCCAAGCTGAGCTACCGGGGGAGAAGAACCTTGGTGAGAGAGGTAAAGAAGAACCCAAAGATCATTTTGGCTGAGCTCCAGAGATGCAGTCAGGAGATGGGAGAAAGTTGTAGAAAGTCAACCATCACTGCAGCCCTCCACCAGTCAGGGCTTTATGGCACAGTGGCCTGTCGGAAGCCTCTCCTCAGTGCAAGACACATGACAGCCCGCATGGAGTTTGCTAAAAGACACCTGAAGGACTCTGAGATGGTGAGAAATAAGATTCTCTGGTCTGATGAGACCAAGATAGAACTTTTTGGCCTTAATTCTAAGCAGTATGTGTGGAGACAACCAGGCACTGCTCATCACTTGTCCAATACAGTCCCCACAGTGAAGCATGGCGGTAGCAGCATCATGCTGTGGGGGTGTTTTTCAGCTGCAGGGACAGGACGACTGGTTGCAATCGAGGGAAAGATGAATGCGGCCAAGTACAGGGATATCCTGGACAAAAACCTTCTCCAGAGTGCTAAGGACCTCAGACTGGGCCGAAGGTTTACCTTCCAACAAGACAATGACCCTAAGCACACAGCTAAAATAACGAAGGAGTGGCTTCACAACAACTCTGTGACTGTTCTTGAATGGCCCAGCCAGAGCCCTGACTTAAACCCGATTGAGCATCTCTGGAGAGACCTAAAAATGGCTGTCCACCAACGTTTACCATCCAACCTGACAGAACTGGAGAGGATCTGCAAGGAGGAATGGCAGAGGATCCCCAAATCTAGGTGTGAAAAACTTGTTGCATCTTTCCCAAGAAGACTCATGGCTGTATTAGCTCAAAAGGGTGCTTCTACTAAATACTGAGAAAAGGGTCTGAATACTTAGGACCATGTGATATTTCAGTTTTTCTTTTTTAATCTGCAACAATTTCAAAAATTCTTTTTTTTGTCTGTCAATATGGGGTGCTGTGTGTACATTAATGAGGAAAAAAATTAATTTAAATGATTTTAGCAAATGGCTGCAATATAACAAAGAGTGAAAAATTGAAGGGGGTCTGAATACTTTCCGTACTCACTGTATATTATATAAAATTCTTTTCACGTTTGAAATGGAAATTACGTATGACCACGCGATATGGAAATTACGTATGAAACGGAAATTACGTATGACCACAAAATATGGAAATTACGTATGACCACAGAACATATTATAATACAGGAACTAATCACTTCGTTTGTGGACGCTATTTTTATATCGTCTTTCCAAATTGTTATTATTTGCGTGAGAGTTATTTTACTGATATTGAAAAGAAGTAAACACAAACACGCCGATCTATCCCATAGAAGTGCGCCCTGCATCGCCCTCTCTCAGCCCTCCTCTCTGGACTACAGCGCTGAGCTGTCCTCCACCAGGCGCGTTCTGACAGAGAAGTTTTATTTATTCGTCCACGTGACTGTCACAGAAACTGCCACATTGTAACTTTTTTTTAGTTGGCAGTACTTGATAGTAGAAGAGATGAGGAAAACAGCTTTGCATCTTTCTACTTTTTAACTGCACCGAGCTGTAAACAATGTGAAGACGAGACCGCCTTCAGTGGCGAGGGGTCGTGAGAACAAAGTGGACGCTGGGAGGTGCGGAATGTCGGTCTGCTCCGCTGGGTCGAGAGCTTCGCAGTTTCGGGCAGCGTCCTCTCTTCTCGCACTGTTTGTGACACTTCAAGTGCCCCGTCGGCTCCTGGGTGAGTGGAAATCTTTGCGAATGAGTGTAATCAGTGCCATCGAAGCAGGACTCTGTTTGTAAATTGCCCTGCACGACTACTTACTGTCCTGTCCCTTAAGGTGAGTTCGGGTCACTAAAACCACGCAACATTCAAGGTTGCTTTGGTGATCAATAGTTTTAAAAAGATGGAGAGTTTACATCTAAGAAGATGTACAGACCTCTTCATGTAAAGTGTTGGCCTTGGGAATTGTTTGGACCTTTTGCCCGTTAAACACGGAACGGCAGCGTCCACATTTATCAGAATTATTTTTCTCTTAAATCACAGGCACCTGGTGCAATGTTGTCAGGCAGAAATTTGGACGATCACATAGAAAATGTAATTTTTATACCACAGCGGTTGTGTAGCGCCTTTCACAAGGGATCTACTACCGAGAGATGATCCAAATACATTTTAGCTGCTGTTAGTACCACTTACCTGTTGTGTTATACCGCCTTTAAAATGTAGTTTACCCAAAACCACTCCAGTAGTGCTCAATGTATCTTTACTTAATAAACAGTAAAACATTAACATTTAAGAACTTATAGACTACATTTTATTTTTTTCCCTTGCACTCAGTGCACGAAGCCACTGGGTAATCAGCTAGTTTAAATATACAAAACTAAATATTATTATTAGTGTTGGTTTTAAACTCAAAATACATTAAACTTGTTAATTCTTACAAGAGACAGAAAACTTACTTTGTCAGCAACACACAATAAAAAATTAGCAGGTTTTTTACTCAAGACACTGAAAAGAAACAAAACGGTGTGCATGTGCAATAGATGTGAATATGAAGCAGGGAATTTTGCACAAAAAGGATACTTTACTGTTTATTAATCTTAGTTTTTAAGATTTTTATAATCATCATGACTATTATTCCACTTACATACAGTTAGGTCCTTAAATATTTGGACAGAGACAACTTTTTTCTAATTTTGGTTCTGTACATTACCACAATGAATTTTAAATGAAACAACTCAGATGCAGTTGAAGTGCAGACTTTCAGCTTTAATTCAGTGGGGTGAACAAAACGACTGCATAAAAATGTGAGGCAACTAAAGCATTTTTTTTTTTAACACAATCCCTGCGGTATATGCGGTAAACCAAACTCAGGGGTGGGCAAAGCCCCCTAGTATTTTGAAAAGGAAATGTCTGGAGTAAGAAATGTAACCTGTAAGTAGTTTTAAACTATTCTGTAAACAGAGCTGCATTTCCTGTTGATTTAGCTCAGCAAACTCAACTTTCATTCAAAACAGGTATTACTAGAAACTCTATAAGAAATGCTGGTAGAAACAAATTGTAGAGACATTTCCTTATGTTCTGGACTGTCCATTTTGTTATGCTTAACAGGAGTACCAGTCTTTATAGAGGTCATAGAGAGTAAAATGCACTGAGATGAAGTGAAATGCACTCTGTTGCTTTCTCAGTACAATGTCGTTATTATCCTAGGGAAAGTCTGTTAAGAGCTGTTTAAGTGAGTGCAATTTACAGTAAGTGGCTAAAAGCACTCCAAGATCAGCTTGTAATTGGTTACACAGGGGTGCTTTACTGTGACCTCCACTAACACTGAAAGCAAAGCTGTCATTTCTGATGTAGCTAAAGAGCAGCAATGCTGAATGTGGAGTTGCTGCTTCAACACTCTATTGAAGCATGAATTTAGTTGGATGAGCTCCACATACTGGAGACAAGAACAAATAGAATTCATTAGCCTCCAGAAGGGAGATGGGTTTTAGAAGCATGAGTCCCCCTTCCCTCTCCAGGAAGAAATTCTTGGGGATGAGAGACAGGTTTTAGACTTATGAGCCTGAATAAATGGGACAGGGACACTTAGAAACTTGTAAAAAGTCAGAAGATAAGCTGGCTAGGAAGAAAGCAGATCAAATGACGACCTGATGAAAGCAAACCCAACAGAAAGCAGTCAAGAAGGAGTTGATCAGAGACAGAAGACCTGACAAGAAGGAAGTCAAATTCAGACTTCTTGTAACTAAGATTAAGCCATCTGGGATCAAAACACACATACTGAATGTGTTGCTGATCTTTGTCTGCTTTCAGAACTATAGGGCAATCCAGGCTATACAGTATGAAAGACACAAGAATTGTCAACTGGATTTTACAGAGCAACAAAACAGTAGACCTTTCTTTTATAGGCATTATTTGGATGGAAGAGCAAATGCCAGAGGACCCCGAGACCAGGAGGAAATCCCCTCATGCTGTCAAGCATTACTTGTAAATTCTATTATGTTAGTCATGTTACCTGCACTAAAGTTTCCTTGTGTGTCCTGACCTCTGAACTTTGAAATAAAATATAAGAGATCAAAAACTCACAGCATGTATTGAATCATTTCTTTCTAAACATTAAATATATAGCTCCGCTAATGTGATGATTCACTGTAAATACATTTCTCAATCAAGCTTTCTTAACATTTCTTCCTATAGCTCCTTTTTAAACACATAATGCAGCTCAGAGTGCTTTACAAGAAGTCAACAAAACGATTACATGAAAACAAAAAGAAGTTTCCACAAACCATACAAAATATGAAAATTACTAATAAAAGTTGAAAAAAGAATGCTATACTGGCAAAGATAAATAAGCAAAATAGAAAGGACCCAGTATAAAGAATAGAGAGGATGCACTTTAAAAAAACTACCTTAAATAGTCTTCTGCAATCTGACATGCTTGTACCTATGAGTAAAAAGTGATACCTGCTTCAGTATAGTAAAATGAGTTGTGCTAATGAACAGGAATAATGTTTAAAATAAAAGTATTTAACTGAAAGTAACATGAAAGCAGAGGATGAAAAAGAATTAGACCTTTTTATGCAAGGTGTAAATCCTGGTTATGTACTGCATCAGGCTGTAGTATGCAATGACGAAAAGAAATAAGCAAAATAATAATAAGCAAAAATAAAAAAACAACAAACCAAATTATTTTCTTAAACTTCAGCAATGTGAATAATGTACTATTTCTTTAAAATTAAAGTTTAAGATACACCTACGTGTTGTACTGCTTCCAAGCTATGATCGAGTTTTAATTTTTTACAGGGTTCAGAATTTGAATCTTTGGATTCAGACTCAGAAGAAATTTTACTGATGTTTTCACATTTTCTTCTCTTCTCCAAAAACTTCTCACTCTGCTTATTACTTGAGCCTGGAAAAAATTAAGCATTACAAATTTTCATTTAATGAAATGGAAACATCTAAAGTGGACATCAGAAGTCTACAGATACTTAAAACCCTCATCACTAAACCGGTCACTCAATTGTGTAAGTCAACTGTACGTCAAAATTCTACAGATGCCTAACACTAGAATCCCTGAAGCCTACGAAAAAACTCGCAATCCTGGGCCACCTTAAATTCCTTTGCACCTCTCCATTAGCGACTATTGTTTTGCAAATGTGTCAATCAGCAGCAGCAGTAGGCAGCCTGCTATTCCATCCCCCCACCACTGCAGCTCAAGTTGGGCAAAAAGTTCTCCCAGCTCAACTCTGTTTATCTGGGTGTGAGGTGCCTGGAGTTGTACAGAGTAAATAATATATCGTTATTTGGAACACATGCATTTCATGTGTGTTCTGTGTCTACAATGATCTGGGTAAATGTAAGACAGGAAATGTGAAGTAAGAAATGTTGAACACATACCTAAAACAGAAACTTCATGTTATAGTACTAATGCCAAAATTTTGACATTAAGTGTATAATGTGTGAAGACTGAAGTCCAAATATCAAACAAACACTTTCACAAAAGGTACAAATATAACAAAACAAGTGCGCTTTTATTCAAGAATATAATCGAAGTAAAAGAAATCGGGTTAGGGTACGACGCTGACACGACCCACGACGTGTGGGTGGTGCAGCGGTAAGAACTGCTGACTAATAGAATAGAAACATACATTTGATTTGAATCTGTAACAGCCAGTGTAAATTTATGGTAGCTTTTTTTTTTCTCTCAGTCATGTTCATGCTCCTGCCGATCTGACAATGCTGTTTTCAAAGAAAGATGTGCTCTAACAGAGGTGAATTCAGATGAGGGTTCTACATCGAAGAAAGAGAACAGAAGCCCTCCCCGTGAGGAACATCCACTCACGTATAAGAACAACACAGCTGCACCAGGTGTAAAGGTGAAAGATGGAAAGATGAAGCAACAGGTTGGGCGTCCTCCTGCCAGTGAATATGCCACACGCATGTCCTTCAACAAAACAGCTGGGCTTACAGAGCTCACCAAGGTATCATGCAAAGTTCTGTTTGCGATTATGTTTCTTGATGGTCTTTATATGAAAAACACTTATATGTTACTTATACAAACACCAGATCAAATGTTTACATATATTTATTTACTTGTCTTCCTACAGTGTAAAGTCACAAGTAGACTGCAGAGCTTCCTGTGTTTGAATGACATAGGCATGCTCAAAAAGTATATGTGCAATGCCACTCCTTATTTAGGAAAAGATCAGTTACATAAGTGCGACGAAAGCTTCCACCTGCAGCTATAGACACTTCAGTACCCAAGCAACTCTCCACACTAGTGTTTAAATCTGGCAGTGCCATGCTGACGATGGATGTGCCCCAAAAAAGAAGTCTGACTATATACCACTGGTACCCATTGCTTGCGTACTGAAGTGTCAGCATGATTGTAGACACAGAACACACATGAAATACATGTGTTCCAAATAATGATATATTATTTACCCAACACAACTCCAAGCACCTCACACCCATATAAACACACTTGAGCTGGGAAAACTTTTTGTCCGACTTGAACTGCAGCAGTGGGTGGGGTGGGATAGCAGTCTGCATGCTGCTTGTGCTGATCGACACATTTGCAAAATAAAAGACGGTAATGGAGATGTGCGAAGGAATTTATGGTGGCCCGGGATTACGAGTTTTTTTGTAGGCTTCAGGGATTCTAGTGTTAAAATTCTCTTCATTAAACCGGCCCCACAATTAAGGAAGTCAACTGTTTTCTCTCAAGACACATCTTACAAAAGAATTACTGATATTAGAAGAACTGCCTCTCCTCCTCATTCATTGGTTAAGAGTCCTGTCTTCAATTCAAATGCATAGTGCTGTGGGAATTACATTTTTCCTGTTAACATTCAATCCAGACTTTTTAGGGAGTAACTTAACAATATTTTGGCAAAACCACACAATGTTTTGCACATTTTGAACATGAGTGGATAACAGACATGTGGATTATGCAACAGAAGTTGTGTGTTTTTTTTTTAGTTTTTTTTTTTTAGTTTTTCTATGGAGGTTTTCACATTGTGTTTTCCTTGGACAGAATTGGTCACCATTGCTGTTCTAATATGTC
Organism: Erpetoichthys calabaricus; assembly: GCF_900747795.2. Lineage (NCBI taxonomy): Eukaryota > Metazoa > Chordata > Cladistia > Polypteriformes > Polypteridae > Erpetoichthys > Erpetoichthys calabaricus. Next base: position 171,517,174 of record NC_041397.2, read on the forward strand.
ATAAAAATTTCTCTCTTTTTGCATGAAAATATGGGATTAGACATTTTTCTCTGCCATCAATACAGAACACATGGAATAAATAATATTTAAACAAAATGTCATTTTTGGGTGGAGAATAACTTTAAGTGTTTCCACTTTAGACCAGGAAACAAACATATGGTCAGCCTGAACAAAGATGTTATACTTCTGATGAGTTTGTATATTCCATACAAAAGTGAATTAATTTTGTTTACAAATAAGACACATTTAATTTTTTTAAATGCCAACCTTTAGTATCAACATTGGATCTCCTCAGAGGAACAATACATTTTTTTCTCAAATTTTCAGTTTCCTTGGCAATGAAAGAATCAGATGCTCTCCTAGGACGTAACCTGGGGTGGGGAAAAATAAAGTAAAATGTATTACAAAGTAAAAATGTATTATCCTTCATTGACAACTATTTTTTAAAAATAAAAAATAAAGTTGCCAAATTTTAATCCATGTATACATTATATTAACTGTCCAGTCCAGCATAATAATGGACTATGGTCTAGCACTTACATTCAAGTGTAGAAACATTAAGTAACTGAAATCAATTAAACAGAGTTTAACAACAGTCCACAATACCTACAACATCATTTGTAAAATGCTTACTCAAGGGTATCATTTTCAATATGACAATTCCAATGTGTTAGTTGTATGTACTAATAAAATGCACTGCATTTTTCAAAATAACAGATTATGTATAGAACCAAATCTATAGTATAGTGGGAAAAAGCTGAAGGTACGATCACAGGGATGCCAAACTTAGGTCATGGGAGGCTAGGATATCCTCTTTAGAGCTGTCAATGGAATCTGTTATTCATTTACACAATTTAGTCCCATTTTCATTTTGCTGAATTAATTAGGGAAGATAACCAGAATTTTTAACAGACTCAAATGAGTTTAGTTGTACCTTCCCATTCTTTTTTACTTCCAATATTTTATTTTCTAGTTAAATATTTTCTCATTAAGTTGCCTCAATTACATGGCATTTAGAATAGGGTTCTCAAAAGTAGTGTTAATGTTTGTGGTACGACATCTATTTCAATGAAAAATGGAATACTTTTAATTACTGCATTCACAACAAAATGCATTCCAATTGTCAAAGCACTACAAACATTAAAACTGAATATCCTCAACAGAGTCCCACTACCATGGAGATTATTTACATATCTCTCTATTATAAAAAGAAATCCTGTCCCCTGTCCTGATAGTCTACGATACGTGCTCTTCTCGGAAGATAATTTAAAGACCCGCGAGACGAAAGAGACCTGCCAAAGTGCGTCTCATGGGAACATAGAACGAGAGTCTTGCAAGACACACCCTACTTACAAGCTATATCAAAAAAATATTTGATATGAAACGTCGACGATTAAACGAAGAAGAAAGAAAAGCGTGGAGAAAAGTGACCCTAAACACATGCAAAGCAGGTTAGAGACTATGAAACCAGTGAAATTACAAAGGCTCAAAAAAAAAAAAAAAAAAAAAATCGACACTATACACATGTGGAGAAAGCTGCAACAGCAGCTACCCCAACCGAACACGAGCAGCGTTATACATCCTGCAAGAAAGAATTCAACCACGCCCGTGGCCAGAAATAAAAGACAGGTATTGCTTTAACAACGTCACGCGAGACCAGGCAGTGAGCCATCATTTAAAACAAGTCAACAGACCTCTAAGCTAGCAGTTGCTGGATTGCTTTTAGCAGGCAAGCATCATGTACTACCAACCCTTAAAACAACGACATGCGACAGGCAGAAGAGGAAGCTAGCAAGCAGCAAAGAGACAGCAAATGATCCAAAGGCATATCCTTAGTGTACGTTCAGCCGCAAAACCCTTCACAACACGAGCAGTATTATACGTCTGGCAAGAAAGAGATGTAACCTCGCGCTGGGCAGGAAATAAAGAAACAAGTATTGTTTTTACAAAAGTTTTTAAAGTAAAAGTGAAAATAATGCATATGTAACAATTCACAAGAAAATAACAATCTCTTTAAATTGTAGATTGCCTGCCTAAGGTAAAGTCATCCCTGATGAATGGGGATGTGGGAATGAGGGGTCCTTTCATTGGATTAGCGCTATTTCAGATGTGGAATGGCAAAATGGGGGAGGCAGCTTGATGAATGAGGTCTCCAGGACTTAAAACAGATCCAAATCATATTATGTGATATCATCTAATGTGAAATTCTACTCTGTACTTCTAGAATTTTTATTTTTATACTGTATTGAGGATTTATTCTGTTCTATGTATTGTACTGTACGGCTCAGAATTAAAAGACAATGAGTAAAATGACAAAGTAGAACTTCATAAAGACGTTTACAAACGTTGGCGCTAAACACATGCAGAGCAGGTTAGAAACTATGAATTCAGTGAAATTAGAAAGGCTCAAAAAAAAAAAAAAAAACGTTGGCGCTATACACGTGGAGAAAGTTAAAGAATATGAAAGTAGGAAAATTAGAAAATATAAAAAAAGAAAGTAAAGATCGCAGTAGCGCAAACAAACAAACTGCCTCATTTAACTATGCACCAGTCTAACTTTGGTTTTGCACAATAATTACTACACTATTGCAATTTAACACTTAATTCTACTTTATTCACATAATTATACTTATTTATTATGTTCTACTATACTGTTATTTTTCAATCTATGACTTTTTGTTAATTTAAGTGATATTCTTCTAACTTTGCACAGTTTTTGATAAGCGGATCAGGATGCATTTCACTGCGTGTTGTCCTGTATAACTATGCATGTGACAAATAAATTTCAAAAATGGAGTTTACCGCACATGCATTTATTGGTTACTTTGTTCATGTATATATATTTATCTGTCTGCTTATTTAAAAAGCTACATTTACCCCAGGAGTCAAAAATGTTCTGTCTAGCCCTTGTACAAAAACCTAGACAAAAGCTGGGGTATCACCTTGGTAACCCCATGTACTTTTGGAACTGTGAGAGGAAAATAGCACGACTTTACAGACAGGAGTCCAATGCAGAACTCTACTTACTTTTTTACTTTGTAAAAAAAAAAAATTATTAACTGCTGATGATGTAGATCGTTTTGCCTGTGCTGAAATTCCAAACAGAGAAATTGACCTCATTAAAAATATTCAGCATATTGGGACTTGCAAGATTACAAATATTGATTTTACAGAAGTTCTGAAATAAAAGTGTAACTAATGAAATAGCAACAATTCAAAGAAAAAAAAAATCTTAAAAGTGTGTATCCGGAAAACCAAACACGGGGGTTGGCGAGCGAAGCAAGCAGGGGGCGAAGCCCCCTAGTAAATACAAATACACACCATGCTGTATAAAGTGTATATCTATGAGTACATGTAAATACAGACACCCTCCACGATTATTGGCACCCTGAAAAAAATGAGAAATCCACACTTCAATTAAACTTATTCTGAGAAAAACATAATACCTTATTAAGAAATAATTATTTTTAACAAAACTACATGTGCCAAGATAAGCACTACAAATTCTTATAAACAAATGTACAGGTATCTGAAGCAATTTTTCCATTTATAACTTAAAAGTTTATCAGCGTGAGAAGAAACTTTCAAGCGTTAATCCATAATTCCTGCTTCACTGGAGTATAAATATGATGTGGCACAGAGGCCAAATTCCCTTATTCATTAATCAATATAGGGAAAAAAAAGAGAACACACAAATCAATTGAGTGAAACGTGTGTTAACCTTAATAAGTCAAGGAATGGCTATGAAGAAATTATATTTGCTATATGCTTGAAAATGCCTATGAATTCAAATCAACTGGAACTGTTACCAACTTGCCTGGAAGAGGACCCAAGTTTATTTTGCCGCCATACACAGTGAGCATCTTGGGATCACCAACTATCCAAAACTACCGTCAAATAAAAGATTTGAAAGACAGACCAGAAAAATACCGGTTCTGTCACTTAATCATAAATTCAGGTTGTTTGCTAAACCCTACTGGAAGTTTAATTGGAACCATGTTCTGTGGTCAGAATAAATGAAAATTGAGCTTTTTGGCAACAAACACTCAAGGTGGGTTTGATGTAAAAAGAAGTATGGCTATACCAAAAAGAACTTCTCACTGTCAAGTTTTGTAGGCATTTTGTGGTGTTGTGGGGCTGTTTTTCCTCCAAAGGCCATGGGAACCTTGTTAGGGTACATGGCATTGTGGACTCCATGAAATACCAGATTTTAAGTTAATATCTGGCTGCTTCAAAAACTGGGGGACAATGATCCAAAAATATATCCAAATTAACACAAAAATGGTTAAAGGAACACAAAAATCAAGATAATCAAGGAAAGGGAGGTTATACAAACTATTAAATATAAGGATGCCAATTATCATAGCATGTGTAGTTTTGTTAAAAATAATTATTTCTTCATAAGGAATTATTTTTTCCTCAAAAAAAATGTAATTAAAGGCTGGATTTCTCTCATTTTTTTAGTTGAGATTAAGGTAATTTTTAATAACCATTTTTACTTATCTTTATCAGAGGTGCCAATAATACAATAACAAATAAATAATAATACAAGAATAAACTCTGTGTTTCATATACTCATAACTGTAAACCCATTTTTGCTAGGCCCTGCACGTATGTACAGTATGTATGTATGTATGGGAGTATGTGTTTGTATAGACTTAAATGTAAGACTATTTGCATACATTTCAGTCACGCCATGTAGAAATCACAACACTTGGTTTCAGAGCACCATAGTGTTTAGGACATAAGCTACGTTTTGTATATTAAATCAGTCATATTTAGTACTTTGTCGAATATCCCTCGCAATGATTGTTTGAAGTCTGCGATTCACAGGCATCAGCAGGTACTGAATATTTTCTCTAGTGATGCTCTGCCAAGCCTCTAATGCAGCCACCTTAAGATCTTACTTGTTTCAGGGGCTTGTACCCTTATCTCTTCAGCACATGGAAGGCTGGAACGTGAGTAGATGAGATGTTTCTATACACCTCAGAATTCAATGTGTGACTCCTGTCAGCAGTTACATCATCAATGAAGGTAGGTGTGCCAGTACCTGTGGCTGCCATACATGCCTAAGCCATAACATCCCCATCACCATATTTAACAGATGACGTTGTATACTTTGCCTCTGGGCCACTTCCTTTTTGTCTCCATATTTTGCTCTTGCTATTACTCTGATGCAGGTTAATCTTTGTCTCATCTGTCCACAAGACTTTTATCCAGAATTCTGCAGGCTCTTTCAAGTAATTTTTCAAAAATTATAATTTTGCCATCCTGTTTTTATGGCAAACTGGTGTTTTGCATCTTGCAGTGTAGCATCTGTATTTCTGTTCGTAAAGTCTTCAGCGAATAGTAGCCTCTGATACATACACATGTGCTTCGTGAAGACTGTTTCTGATCTGTAAAACAGGCATTTGGGGCATTTTCTTTATTATAGTAAGGATTCTTGTCATCAGCAGTGGCAGTCTTCCTTGGCTTACCAGTCCCTTTGCGATTACCGAGTTCACTAATGCGTTCTTTCTTCTTAATGATATTCTAGGTAGTTGATTTAGGCAATCCTTAAGTTTTACCAATAGTTTTATTCTGGTTTTTCAGTCTAATAATGGTTTCTTAGACTTGGGACAGATCTTACCCCCATGTTGAACAATGGCAACTACAGACCCCAAAGGTAATCTGTAGGTAGAAGCAAGCCTAGGCATGTTATGCCTGCACTAATGAAGCACTGAAATACACCTGAATAAGCAAAAAAACACCTGTGACGCTAATTGTCTTAAACATTATGGTGCCCAGAAATGTGGGACCATGTAGAAAAAGTAATTTCTAAATGCTGTGACTGAAATATATGCAAATACCCTTCAATTAAGGTTTGCAATGTAAATTTTAATCACATCCAAATTGTTTGATTTGTAATTTTAAACTGTAGAACAGAGGAGTAAAACCAGAAAAAAATGTGTCTTTATCCCAAAACATTATGGAGGGCACTGTATATACCCACACTCTAAGGCAATGTACAGTGTATACACTTAGTATATACAAAACATACTCAGACCCCTACACTTTTTTCACATTGACACAAGTACTTAGATAATTTACTCAGTTCTCAGCTGAAGCACCTTTGGAAGTGATTACAGCCTGGTGTATTCTTGGGTATGACTCTACAAGCTTTGTCCACCTGAATTTGGGAAATTTCTGCCATTCTTCATTGCAGATGTTAATCTCTGTCCAGTTTGATGGGGACAGTCGGTGGACAGCTATTTTCAGGTCTAAACAGAAATGCTCCATTTGTTTCAAATCCAGGCAACTCAAGGACATTCCCAGAGTAGCCCCTAAGCTACTTCTCTGTGGTCATTACTTTGTGCTTAGGATTATCATACTGTTCAAAGGTGAACCGCTGGCCCAGTCTGTGGTCCAGAGTGCTCTGCAGCAGGTTTTCATTAAAGATTTCACTGTACTTTGCTCTATTCAGCTTTCCCTCAACCCCGTCTAATCTCCCGGTCCCCGTTACTGAAAAACCACCTCAAAACATGTACTGCCACCACCATTGTTCATAGTTGGAATGTTTTCACAAAGGTGATGAGCAGTGTGTGATTTCCTCCAGACAAGACACTAGTCTTTGTTTCATCAGACCAGAGAATCTTGTTTCTCACAGCATGAGAGCCATTTAGGCACATTTTTGCAAACTCCATGCAGGCTTCCTTGTTTGTTTTTTCCCAGATCACTGGAGTGTTGCAGTGATAGCTGTCCTTCTGAAAGTTCCTGCCAGAAACAGGTTCTCTACAGCCTTTCTCCCAAGATAGCTCAGTCTGGCCGAATGGACAGTCCTAGGAAGGGTTATGGTTATTTCAAAATGTAATAATTATGAAGTCACCCATATACTAGGGAACCTTTCATGCTGTGGGATTTTTTTTGTAGTCTTCCCAAGATCTGTGCTTCAAAACAATCCTATCTTTAATCCAAACAGACAACTCCTTTGACTTCATAGCTTGGTTTTTGCTCTGACACACATTGCCAACTGTGGGACCCTAGGTACACAGATGTGTCTTTCCTAATCATGTCCAATCAACTGAATAGACCAGAGGTTGACTCCAAACAAGGTGTGGAAATGGTCAATGTTGATCGATATAACAAGATACATCTGTGTCAATGTGATATTTCAGACTTCTTATTTTTAACAAATTAGCAAAAATTTCCAAAATCCCATTTAACTTTATCATCCTGGATTAATAAGTACTACTTGATGTAGGGAAAAAATTAATTAAAACAATATCAGCACCAATTATGGCAGGGTGGCAAACTGAAGGCCACTGTTAAAAAGGTACTATTTGCCAGGAGGAACATGGCAGACTGAACAGTCAGCTGGAAGAAGGTTCTGTGGTCTGAAGAGACCAAAGTATCCCATTGTGAAGCTGCATGGTGGTAGTAGCATCCTGCTGTCAGGTTGCATCTCTGCAGCAGGCACTAGAAGGCTTGTGAGTTTGGAAAGTAACATGAAAGCAGCAAAAAAAAAACAAAAAAAAAAAAACCAGGGAATCCTTGGAGGAAAACCTGATGTAGTCTGGAAGAAACCTGCGCCTTTGGAAAAGAAATGTTTTTTCCAGCAAAAACAACCCTAAGCATAAAGCTAAAGCTACACAGGAATGGCTTCAAAACAACAATACTAATACTGGAGTGGCCAAGTCAGAATCTAAACCTCAGTCAAACTGAAAATGTGTGGCTGAATTTGAAAAAAGTAGCTTGCTCACAGTCCCTAGGCAACCTCAGGGCCGTCTTAACAGCATTATAGGCCCCCGGGCAAAGTAGTGCACTGGGGCCCCTACCTACACAACCACTCAGCAAGACACAACATACATAGATTACCATGTGCCCCCTATGTTTGTGTGGCCCCTGGGCAACTGCCCAGCATGTCCATGCGTTAAGACGGCCCTGGGCAAACTGACAGAGCTTGAGCAGCTTTTCTTCAAAAAAATCAGAGGATTTGGCACTTCCTCATAAAATATGCCATGTAACGTTTTGTTCAGACTCTGGTTCTCTCTTGGCAGGACTTAATTCACCGGCAATCAGACTTCTCTGGCTCCTCCAGATTTCTGGTATTCTCTGTTCATCATTTCACTCCTACTACTCCACTACTTTTGTATCTCCAGTATCTGCCTACTGCTGCAAGGATCCTGGTCAAAACTCTTTTCTGACCTACCATTCTCTGGACAGTTCTGTCCCTCAATATCTCCAATCCTTGTCCTCTCCTCATGTCCCTGACTGACCCTCCTCTTGTCAGACACACTAAAACTAGACAATGTTTCTCCACTCTTACTCCAAAACTGTTGAATGATCTCCCTTTATCTATTTGAACTGTAGCTAATTTTCTTGTGTTTAGGTAACTTTTAAAAAACACAACTTTTCATTAAATTTTTTGGAACTGCTTAGTTTCTCCCCTATAGAATAGCTGTTGTTGCACTGACAAAAGAGCTTAGGATACTGTTTTGTCTTAGTTTAGTTGCAGGTAAAATTATGTAGTAGTAGTTCTCCCTCTTGCTCGCTTTACCTATTTCTTTTTTGCTTTTGATGCTTCCACTTCCATTCTTATATGTATTATAACTTGCTTTCTAAGTCAATAATAATAATAATTGTTCCCAAAGATGCACATACTAAATACTGATTTGAAGAGGGTGAATTCTTATGCAATCAATTATTTTGTATGCAATAACTACACTGTCTGGCAAATAAATCACAATCTGGATTTAACTAAGCAAATAGGTAAGTGCCTTCCATTGGATAAGCACTGTAGTGATTAATATGCATCAGCTGTCAACAAGTTATTTAAACCTAAGTGATGCAGTGGGTAGCTTCTCATTTCTTAAACAACTATGCTGAAAGACATATCTTATGGTCATGAAAAAGATGTTACACTGTTTCAGTTTGATAGGGAGCATAAAGATTGGACACTGGAGGAATGGAAAAAGGTCATGTGGTCTGATGAGTCCAAATTTATCCTGTTCCAGAGTGATGGGCACATCAGATTAAGAAGATAGGCAGATGAAGTGATGTACCCATCATGCCTAGTGCCTACCATACAAGCCTGTGGAGACAGTGTTAGGATCTGGGGTTGCTTCAGTTAGTCAGGTCTAGGTTCAGCAACGTTATGTGCCCAAAAAATTGGGTCAATTGACTACCTGAATATACTGAATGACTAGGTTTTTCCATTAATGGATTTTTTCTTCCCTGCTGACAATGCCAGGATTTATCGGGCTCAAATTGGACATCTAAAACTGCCCTTGTCAGTGGGATTCTCAATGTATGCAAAACATGGACTCTAGCCTCCAAAACCCTCAGACTGGCTTAAGGGCAAAATAACTTAATACACAGAGAAAATGCTGTTTCTTTTGATAGTTAAATCAAATTGTGACAGAGTGGTTCAGAGAGCACAAGACATAATTTTCACAAATGGAATGGCCACCACCAAGTACAGACCTTAACCCCACTGAAATTCTTTGGGATGTGCTGGAGAACACTTTATGCAGCAGTCCAACTCTCCATTTATCAATAAAAGATCTTGGTGAAATATGAATGCAACTCTGGACAGAAATAAATGTTGTGACATTGCATGAGCTTATCAAAATGATGCCATGGCCAAGATGAAGGCAATCCAATGAAATATTACAGTATGTGATTTTTTTTTGACCAGGTAGTGTAAAATACATGTAAAACAGTTTGCAAAAACAGCAATAAAAATAGTAATCTTCTTCTGACCGATGTCAGAAAATCCACATTAAATTCACTGTGATTCAATGTTGTAAAATAATAAAATGTGAAAATTTCCAAAAGGGTAAAAACTTTTATTTGGCACTATGTGTATGCATATATAAGTCAATTAAAAGTACAAAAGCATTAAGAGCATTTACTGGTACAATGCTTATAAAATAAAATATAATGTGTGTGGTTAGGAATAAAAACTAGTCACATTTTTTGAATGTTTTTTAAGCATATTCCCTTATTGAAAGAATTTCAAAAAACAAAATAGCTAAATTAGTATGTTAGTAAAGACAATGATCAAGAAAGTATAAGACAAAGGAGGATTGTAAAGTTGCATTAGAAAAAAAAATCTTAAAGAAATAATAAAAAGTACATTTCTATTCAACTTAAAAGCAAGTGGTTGATGTTAAGTCGTACACCTTGGAAATTCTTGGTGGTTGCTGATACAAGACAAATTGCAGTTCATATCTCACATTTTACACAGTTAAATGCCCATTCTTAATATGTAGTTCAATATTTGAACATATATTTCTCCTTTATAAAAGATAAGATAAAGTGCAAATGAAGTAAAGGTTAGGTAAGGTATTAGGAAGGAGAAACCAGTGACCCATCCAATGCCTCCTGAGCTGTATGTTACTAATCATGACAGAAATAACAGTCATCACCTTTTGGTATACTATACTTTGTAGCACACACAGCATATCATTTGCTGTGCCTTTTCAGTACCTCCCTTTAAGAATATATTCTTAGTGATAGCAATACATATCGTTTGCAGGTTCTGAGATATTACTGGATAATACCTGCAAACACCTCAGCACTTAAAATATTCACCTTATACAAAAAAGCAGAAGAAATGGCAGGTCCAGTAGGACAATGGTTAGCACTACTACCTCATGGATCAAACATCCTGGGTTTGAAAAATCACACCATGTCTCTCATTAAGTCTGTACAATATCCTAGTATCTGTGTGGGGTTTCTCTGGGTACCCTGTTTTTTCTCTCTCATCTCAAATACATGCATGTTAGGTTAACAGGACATCTAAAACTGCCCTTGTCAGTGGGATTCTCAATGTATGCAAAAGATGGACTCTAGCCTCCAAAACCCTCAGACTGGCTTAAGGGCAAAATAACTTAATACACAGAGAAAATGCTGTTTCTTTTGATAGTTAAAAATTGAGAACAATTTTAAAAATTTAGAAACTTCAAGCAGTTTCGAAGCAAATGCTTTTTATTTCATTTACATTTTTCACTGAGGTATCAACTTCAAGACATCACTTATTTTGCATGTGGGTTCTACATATAATTCACATTTAATCAGTCCCTAGCAGATTATCTGCACTTTTGCCCACCACACATAAATCTTCAACTGCCTAAAGTCATTTGATAGAAGTTATTTAACTAGTGTTAACAGTTAAATTGTAGCTGTAAATTATATATACCTTTATGTTCTGTTGAGGCTATAAGGAGTGAAACTGTCATAACAGCTATTATATCCTAAAAAGGTGGAAAACAGGCAAAATATAAAATTGAACAAAGTAAACAGATAAGATTAAAATGCCGTTCTAGCTGCTCAGATTGGAAACCTGAGTGGTAATTTGCCAACCTCAACAAATTAAACAAAATAATCCCTTCAGTTACTATAACGGCATAATCTAATCTGTCACAAATCAAGAACATATCTTCTCTCAACCCCTGACTTGACACTAAAAAATGCACCTTATTGTGCAATGATTTTAAATACCATCCCAGAGTGCTTAATCCTCCTATTAACCCTACCAAATGTTTCTCACCTTTACAGAACCAGATATTCCTGTAAATCCTTGAACTGCATGAGCTCCCTGATCTAGGTTTTTACCACTCATTAGGTGGTTTGCTGATCAATGTCACCATTTTGTGCAACATCTTATTTGCCGCCTACCACTTGTGTGTTTTGCAACCAATATAACTTACTGAGAACATCAGAAATTCATTGTTTTCATGAAATAGATAGTAACTTTTATCCTTTATCTCATAATGCTTGCTTTTAACAAGGTTAGACAAATTGTTCATGTGTATGTGGATGCCTGTTAATAGATGAATGAAACTTAATAGAAAGGTAAACTAGAATACTGCCTCTTGTTGAAAAGTTAAACTGTACAATAAACTAAAACAAACCCAAAATTGACCCTAAACAGCTAAATCATAAAATAAACTGCTGTAAAAACATAAAATGATGTAATTGAACAAAATGTATGTGTGTAAGTACAGAAAATAGGACAGAATGATCAAACTTGTTTGTGTTTTGCGTATGTGACAAAAAGCATATATACTTTCTGGAAGTTTTCTTTCAATGATGTGTGTGACAAGAAAATATACCTTTAGGGTAAAGACTTTACCAATTGGAATAATACAAAATGAGTCAGGACGCTATTTTTATTGCTTACATGGTCAACGATCAGGAGACTAGAAAGGTATAAAAGAGCAAGGATATCTGCGCTCGAGGCAGATGAAGTGCGGTGTCCTAGGACTGTATTTCTCTGTCATTTTACCCTTGTCTGGTATGTATAAATAAAAGGTTTTTACTAATTTTAATTTTCTTCTCTGTCTTCAGTCACAAAAAGTGTCCACAGTTTTTTGGCGCCCGGACGTGGGGCAAGAGACGGCCGGTCGACTCCTCCAGTGAGACCATTTCAGTGATCCGTCTTACCAGCGGACTGCCGTCAACTTGAGCTCCGGCAGCAGAGCATGCAGCTCCGGCAAAAGTTAGGACTGCCCTGTCCTGAAAGAGTTCTTGCGTGAGGAGCCCCTGGTCTCCTCTTTGCTACATCCACGGTGACTGAACGGATTTCCAGACAGAGCTTGCACACTTCCAGGCTGGGGTAAGCACCGGGGAATTTCCGAACATTTTTTTATTTTCTAAATTACGGGAGGGCGAGTTTCCTGTTGACCGTCTAGTCATATTCATATCTCAACGGGTTGCTTAAGGTGATGGAGACTTGACCCAAGCAGTTTGACGCATACGAAAGGTCTGACGAAAGGATACTGGCCTCACCCATATCCTAGACTCGGCTGGACGTATTGATGTAGTATTCTGCTGAACCGAATCGGACACGAAGTCACCTGAGCTGGAATCCGGGGATGTGAGCGGACAGGCTAACGGGACGAGTAACGGGGTGGTATATATATATATGGAAACATAAACAGAAAAAGAGCACAGATTGCAGGTTTGCTGTTAGGACAGAATAAATAAATCTACATACTAATAGGAATACCGTGTTCTCCTGGGAACTGGGACAGGACCGATAGTTGGGTGTCTCCCCTTGGGACTAAAGAAGGGAACAGTAAGGGAATAGTGAGTGGCACACTTAATACCTCGCTGATTCATACGTACAAGGGATTAGACGAATCAGTATATAGTTGGAAAATGAAACACAGGACCCAGGAAGAGCAAGGGGACATAATGGGAACTTATAACAGTAAGCCCGTTAATCGCCGCACAGGGGGATCAAAATCATTAATGCTGGAAGAATTATTTTCGGAGGATCAACAGACGCCCCGTAAAAATGAGTCTCCTAGGAAATTTATAGAAAAGAAGACAGGTTTAGATTTCAAGAAGGCATGTAGGAAATGGAATAGACAGAGTGGTGGGCGTTGGCCGATAGAGGGGACAGGAGATGTAAGTGAAATACAGGAAACTAGGAAGATCCTGTGTAGGAATAAGCAGGGTTGTTATAATAGTGGACCGTATCGAATGGATATGTTCGATAGATGGGAATTAGTAATAAAAGACAGAAATTTAGAAGCAGTACAGAAACAGAATGAATTGTTGCGGGCAAATGAGAGAAAGGCTAAAAAGGAGAAAGAGGAATTACTAATTACATTACAGAAAGTTCAGACAGGCACTGAACCACAGGCAGACGGGAGGAAAAGGAAGAATAATCCAAATAAAGACCCCCTTTATCCTATTATTTTTTCCTCTCCTCAGTACCAACCTCAGGCACCTCCATTATCCCCTCCTCTATCCCCCATTCCGACTGCCCCCCCTACATTACAACTGGCAGAAGTTTCCCCCGATGATCCCCCAGGCACAGATCACTATGACCCACCCCGTACTAGACAAACCCCCATCTCCAAATGCACTCGAAGTCAAACCTCCACTCACAAACCAGCTCCAACTTTTTTCTCTCCAAATCCTTCACCTTTACTTACTTGCCCTTTAATAGAAGTTCCCAATCCCCATTATAACCCTGCCCATCCAGCCGGACCCCAAAATCCCACAACAGTTATGATAAATCGGAACTGGGACATCCAAGAACTAAAGGATGTCGTGAATGCACTTCCAGATCCAAAGGAAGTAGGAGGACTAAAATTTGTTGAACAACTTGATCAGTTAGATAGCATGTATAAGCCTAACGCTGCTGAATGGACCCAGGTACCGTCGAAAGCTTGGAACCACATGGGCCACTGTTTGCAAGGGTGTCCGCAATGACGTTCCATGGGTATGGAACCCAGCTTTAACTCGAGGACAGGGGATTGGTGGAGAAGGCGAATTTAACCCACAATGGGAGACGTTGAGACAAAATATTGCAGAAAAATATAAAAAAGGAACGGACTGGTCCCTTATTTCTGCTGCAAAACAAAAGAGAGACGAGACGGTTGATGAATGGGCACATAGGATTCAAGACCTTATGGCTAATCACTCGGGCTTGGAAAATGTTGATGACCGCACCCGAGCTGCAGTTCCACCTTTTGTTTCCGGTTTGCGCCTTGATATACAAAACAAGGTCCGCACTTCCTGTATTGAGTGGGAAAGTGCCGCGTTTGATGAAGTCAAACGACATGCTGAACATGCCGAAAAACAAACTAAGCAGAAGGAATCGGACTCTCATGCCAAATTATTGGCAGCACAGATGAACTATTATACCAGAAATACTCCTGACCAAGGCCGAGGATATGGCCTTAGAGGAAGGGGACGAGGACGAGGTGGTTTTGGAGCTCCTCCTGTTGACCACAATAAGAATCCTTTTATTCCCTCTCCCTTTAATCCCAATGTTAATTCCTACTCTTGCTACGCCTGTGGTGAAACTGGACATTTTCGTCGGGAGTGCCCTCACAGAGAGCAACAGCCCCCGCCTCCCCCTATTCCACCTGTTTTTTCTGACACCCCTGACCAACAATACTGGCCATAGGAAAACGCAGGGACCTCCAGCCACTCTTTTCAACTACCTTTGCTCACCCATAATTCAGAGACTGATCCTTTACTGACATTGTTCGTTGATGGCACTGAGACTATTTTCTTAATCGATACTGGTGCCAATCGATCTACCCTCTCGCTGGCAAAGGTCCCTGCCTCGAACGAGACTGTTACTGTGCTTACTGCTTCTGGACAACCTCACCTTCTCCAAGTATCAAAACCTCTTCAAGTCCAGTCACGTCCTGGCGGACATACCTTACTGCATCGTTTTCTTTTAAATCAGCTCTGTCCAGTTAACCTTTTAGGAAGAGATCTCATGACAAAACTTTCTCTTTCTATTTCTATGACTGACAAAGGTTTTTTCTGTTCTACCCCCAAGTTGTTGTGTCAAATTGCCCCTTACCCCAAACCCTCTTTTGCAGCTTGGACTTTAAATGTTTCCCCACACACCATTCTCCTCAAAGCCCTACACTCTTTTTCCCCCTGTCTCTTTCCCAATTTACAGGCCCCTGACATTTTACACTGTACTGCCCAATACTTCCCTATAGAAGTAGACACCCCCTGGCTAGAATCTTTCCTTACTTCTGGTACTCGCCCCGAAACCCTTCACATCTCCTGTGTTTTTATTTCATCCACAAAGGCAGCTGCTTCTGTTCATCTTACATGCTCACAGCATATATATTATCTTGGCGGCTCAGTGCCTCATATTTCCTTAGCTAAATCACGCACTGTTAAATGGGGGAAAATAGGACCATGGGTAGAACAATGCCTTAAAAGAACAGACTGGTTACAAGTTACTCCAGGTATTTTTGATACTCCTGACCGTGTGGTGTTTCAAACTGATTGTTTAGTACATCGCGCTTTGTGCCGTCCTTCCTCTTTTGCTTGTTCATTGCAAACCACTTTCCCTTCTTGGCTCTCTATGCTCCCTGATTCACTATGGTCCCAGGGAAAGAATGATTATGGAAGGATAGCCCATTGTGAGCCTCTGGTGATCCACCCGAAATCCTCCTTCCGCCCGCACCGTGCCCAATATCCTCTGTCTCCCGAAGCAGAGGCTGGCATCTCTGCCATACATTCCGATCTCGTCAAACGCGGTGCCATTATTCCAATTGAATACTCTCCAGTCAATTCCCCCATTCTACCTGTAAAAAAGGCTGACGGTTCATGGCGTTTCGTACAAGACTTGCGACAAGTAAATTCTGCCATCTTCCCTAGGGCCCCTATCGTCCCTAATCCTTCCACTATCCTCTCTACTATCCCTCCTTCCGCTCGGTACTTCTCCGTTATTGACCTAGCTAATGCTTTCTTTTCTATTCCTGTACACCCTGATTCTCAATTTTGGTTTGCTTTTACTTTCCAAAACCGCCGTTGGACATGGACCGTCATGCCTCAGGGATACACTGAAGCCCCTTGTGTATATGGACAAGCTCTTGCCCAAAATTTAGAAGGCTTTTGGCCGGACAGAGGTAGTACATTGATACAGTATGTAGATGACATAATGATATGTAGCGCTACGGAAGAAGATTGTACAAAAGATACCCAGAAATTGTTGCTGTTTTTGGGGGACAATGGCCATAAAGTTTCTAAAGTTAAGCTGCAGCTAATCAAAACAACTGTAAAATATCTAGGTCATGACATTACGTATGGAACAAGAGCTCTCTCTAGCGATCGCATTACAGCCATCCAAAATCTTCCTAGACCGGTCACAAAACAACAGGTTATGTCTGTTTTAGGTATTCTGGGCTACTGCAGACAGTGGGTTCTAAATTTTACTGAAAGAGCACAGCCGTTGCAACAATTGGCTAATACTCCTGGCATCCCCCTTTCTGGCCAGGTCCAATGGAATGAACAGGCTGAGAAGGCTCTCTGTGACCTAAAAACTGCTCTTCTATCTGCGCCCACGCTTGGTTTGCCTGATCATTCTCGTCCATTCACTTTGTTCGTGGACGAAAAGCAGGGATTTATGAATGCAGTACTGACACAACAACACGGAGATAAACAGACCGGTGGCTTATTTTTCTAAAAAACTGGATCCAGTGGCCGCAGCACTTCCTCTGTGTCTTCGTGCTGTGCTGTGGCTGCAACAACAGAAGCTGTATTAGCAAGCACGGATGTAGTTCTCATGAGCCCCCTAACAGTTAAAGTGCCTCACGCTGTACATTCTATCCTAGTACAAGCCAAAACTTCACATCTCACTACTGCTAGGGCAATACACTATCAGAATGTACTCTGTACTTTGTCAAATGTTACAATTGAAAGATGCTCCACTTTAAATCCAGCCACTCTTCTCCCAATTAACAACGAAGGAGAACCACATAATTGCCATGATGAAATAGCAAAGGTTGTAAAACCTTGAGCAGATCTAAAGGAAACACCTTTAGAAACTGGAGAAATGATTTTTGTGGATGGATGTTCCTTGCGATTGAAAAATGGAGCACCCTCAACCAGTTACGCAGTGGTTCAAGGGGACCGCCTGCTGGAAGCAAATCGAATTTCATCAAGCTTGAGTGCACAAGCAGCTGAACTCGTAGCACTCACTCGAGCATGTCAGCTGTCTGAAGGGAAGATCGTAACAATTTATACGGATTCCAGGTATGCTTTTGGAGTCTGCCATGATCATAGAGCACTATGGAAACTAAGGGGATTTAAGACCAGTACTGGCAAACCCATCCAACATCAGAAATTGATCGAATCCCTTTTAGAAGCTATAACCAAACCATCGAAGCTAGCGATTGTTAAATGTGAAGCTCACACAGGAAAACAGGATCCTGTTAGCAAAGGAAATGAATTAGCTGACCACTTTGCTAAAGAGGCTGCCTATAATAACACACCAATTTCTTTATTCCAACAGAGAGATGACCAGGACCCTGATAATCAAATTATTTCTTTACAGAGTGCAGCCACGGATATCGAAAGGAGAAAATGGTCCAAAGAAGGGTCCCTCTCTGATGGAGTCTGGACTCATAAACACACTAACAAACCTTTTCTCCCAAAAGCCTCTTTCCCAGGAATGGCAAAAATCGCCCATGGCCTCGATCACGCAGGTAGAGATGCCATGATTCGAGATGTTGAAAAACATTGGGAAGCTGTAGGTTTCTCTACATATGCAGAGCAATTTTGCAGACGCTGTGCAATATGTCAAAAGTTTAATGTGGGAAAAGGTACCCAGGTAAGTCCCGCCGTTACCCCTAATCCAATGGGTCCGTTTGAACACCTTCAAATGGATTTCATTGAACTAACCCCGTCTAAAGGGTACCGATATTGTCTTGTGATTGTCGATGTGTTCTCCCAATGGGTAGAGGCTTTCCCTTCAAAACACAACGATGCCAAAACAGTAGCTAAAGCACTAATTAAAGAGATTATTCCAAGATGGGGTATCCCTCAAAAGTTACAAACAGATAATGGCACTCATTTTGTGAACTCCGTTATAAATGAATTAACCACCTGGCTCCAAATTAATGTGCACCATTATTGTAAATACCATCCCCAAAGCGGAGGCATCGTAGAACGATGCAATGGCACTTTAAAAGCTAAACTCGCAAAAATTTGTGAACAAACTAATTTATCATGGCCGGATGCACTACCCTTAGCTTTAATGGGACTAAGGGGACGGACACACCGACAACTGGGACTATCGCCGTTTGAGATTCTGACCGGACGTCCCATGCCCATTGGCATGGTTGTAGGAAATGTGAATTTGCATACTGTGGACAATGCTCTTCTCTCTAGTCTTGCAGGTCTCCGAACCTCGTTGAAGGAAGTCCACCAGCAGGTTAATCAAGCCTGGAGGACCAGCCCACCTTCTAAGGATTTACCAATTCCCTTGGGCACCTGGATCCTGGTTCGAGATACTCGGAGGAAACTCTGGCATCAGCCTAGGTGGAGAAGACCATTCCAAATTCTTCTATCCACACCACATGCCGTGAAAGTTGAAGGACTGCCTGCCTGGATCCACGCATCGCATTGCAAGAAATGGCTATCTTAAAAATACTTTTTCTGTTGACTGTTACCCGCACCCTCTCATGCTACCCAAGGATGGGTGGTGATCTCTATCTAAGTACTTTGCCGCCTCTATGGAAAGGGCATATATGCTACATGAGGAGCACATGTCTCGTATAGCTTCTTCCATTTTCTCCTCCCCATCCCCTCCTCCTCCCCCCCCCTTCATCAACCATTTCAATTTAATTCTACTGCCCACATCATTTTGTTCAAAAAGGGAGGAGTGTAAAAACATAAAATGATGTAACTGAACAAAATGTATGTGTGTAAGTACAGAAAATAGGACAGAATGATCAAACTTGTTTGTGTTTTGCGTACGTGACAAAAAGCATATATACTTTCTGGAAGTTTTCTTTCAATGATGTGTGTGACAAGAAAATATACCTTTAGGGTAAAGACTTTACCAATTGGAATAATACAAAATGAGTCAGGACGCTATTTTTATTGCTTACATGGTCAACGATCAGGAGACTAGAAAGGTATAAAAGAGCAAGGATATCTGCGCTCGAGGCAGATGAAGTGCGGTGTCCTAGGACTGTATTTCTCTGTCATTTTACCCTTGTCTGGTATGTATAAATAAAAGGTTTTTACTAATTTTAATTTTCTTCTCTGTCTTCAGTCACAAAAAGTGTCCACAGTTTTTTTCCATTTTCTCCTCCCCATCCCCTTTCCCCCCCCCCCCTTCCCCTTCATCAACCATTTCAATTTAATTCTACTGCCCACATCATTTTGTTCAAAAAGGGAGGAGTGTAAAAACATAAAATGATGTAATTGAACAAAATGTATGTGTGTAAGTACAGAAAATAGGACAGAATGATCAAACTTGTTTGTGTTTTGCGTACGTGACAAAAAGCATATATACTTTCTGGAAGTTTTCTTTCAATGATGTGTGTGACAAGAAAATATACCTTTAGGGTAAAGACTTTACCAATTGGAATAATACAAAATGAGTCAGGACGCTATTTTTATTGCTTACATGGTCAACGATCAGGAGACTAGAAAGGTATAAAAGAGCAAGGATATCTGCGCTCGAGGCAGATGAAGTGCGGTGTCCTAGGACTGTATTTCTCTGTCATTTTACCCTTGCCTGGTATGTATCAATAAAAGGTTTTTACTAATTTTAATTTTCTTCTCTGTCTTCAGTCACAAAAAGTGTCCACACTGCTCAAAAGGTTAAAGGAACACTTTGAAAGCACATCAGATCTCAATGGGAAAAAATCATGCTGAACATCTATACTGATATGGACTGGGTAATGTGTTAGGAACAAAAGATGCCACATTGTTTGATGGAAATGAAAATGATCAACCTACAGAGGGCTGAATTCAAAAACACCCCGAAAATCAAAGTGAAAAAGCTAGTCCATTTTGCTGAAATTTCACTGCAGCAACTCAAAATCATACTCAGTAGTTTGTATGGCCAACACGTGCTTGTATGTATGCCTGACAACGTCAGGGCATGCTCCTAATAAGATGACGGTGGTGTCTTGGAGGATCTCCTCCCAGATCTGGACCAGGGCATCACTGAGCACCTGGACAGTTTGAGGTGCAACCTGGCGGTGTCGGATGGACCGAAACATAACGTCCCAGAGATGTTCTATTAGTCTTAGGTCAGGCGAGTGTGAGGGCCAGTCAATGGTATCAATTCCTTCATCCTCTCACCATATGAGGCCAAGCATTTTTCTGCACCAGGAGGAACCCAGAACCCACTGCACCGGCACAGGGTCTGACAGTGGGTCCAAGGATTTTATCCTGATACCCAATGGCAGTCAAGGTGCCGTTGTCTAGCCTGTAGAGATGTGTGTGTCACTTCATGGATATGCCTTCCCAGACCATCACTAACCCACCACCAAACCCGTCATGCTGAACAATGTTACAGGAAGCATAACGTTCTCCACGGCTTCTCCAGACCCTTTCACGTCTGTCACATGTGCTTAGGGTGAACCTGCTCTCAACTGTGAAAAGCACAGGGTGCCAGTGGTGGACTTGCCAATTCTGGTATTCTATGCCAAAAGGCAATCAAGCTCCACGGTGCCAGGTAGTGAGCACAGGGCCCACAGGCCACCCTCATTAAGTCTGTTTCTGATTGTTTGGTCACAGACATTCACACCAGTGGCCTGCTGGAGGTCATTCTGTAGGGCTCTGGCAGTGCTCATCCTGTTTGTCCTTGCCCAAAGGAGCAGATACCGGTCCTGCTGATGGGTTAAGGACCTTCTATGGCCCTGTCCAACTCTCCAAGAGTAACTGCCTGTCTCCTGGAATCTCCTCCATGTCATTGAGACTGTGCTGGGAGACACAGCAAACCTTCTGGCAATGGCAGGTATTGATGTGCCATCCTGGAGAAGTTGGACTACCTGGGCAACCTCTGTTGGGTCCAGGTATCGCCTCAAGCTACCAGTAGTGACACTGACTGTAGCCAAATGCCAAACTAGTGAAAAAACAGTCAGAAAAGATAAGGAGGGAAAAATATCAGTGGCATCCACCTGTTAAACCATAACTGTTTTGGGGGTCATCTCACTGTTGCCCCTCAAGTGCACCTGTTGTTAATTTCATTAACACCAAAGCAGCTGAAACTGATTAACAATCCCCTCTGCTACTTAACTCACCAGATTAATATCACAGAGGTTTCATTTACTTGATGCTATACTCTGATTAAAAAGTGTTCCTTTAAGTTTTTTGAGCAGTATATATACAAATCAACATTAAATATTTACTTTACTACCTTAACAACAGTTGCATGGATTATTATTTTTATGAAACCCATAGAAATGAAACATTGATATTACTATCTATACTAATAAAAGGCAAAGCCCTCAATGACTGACTGACTCACTCACTCACTCACTCATCACTAATTCTACAACTTCCCGTGTAGGTGGAAGGCTGAAATTTGGCAGGCTCATACCTTACAGCTTACTTACAAAAGTTAGGCAGGTTTCATTTCGAAATTCAAAGCGTAACGGTCATAACTGGAACCTCTTTTTTGTCCATATACTGTAATGGACGGGGGCGGAGTCGCGTATCGCGTCATCACGCCTCCTACGTAATCACGTGAAACGCCTTGGGGCCAATCTGGAAGAAGGTAGCACAGCGCCTTGATTTAAACGATTCCATGTCTTGGTGGGTTTAATACTGTGTAAGCATACATATTAACACATGTGCAATTAAACGTGTGCATTTACAGGGTGATTTCTCAGGCTTAAAAGCTCGCCTTTTATTAAAAAAGTAAATGCAAACTGTTTTCATTCTGAAGGGCACAAACCACATTGGATTTTGTAATGATAGTTGATTAGTAAGGTCTATTAAGGGATACTTACAAAATGATTAGTAATGCCTGTGAATGCCGATGCAAGTAGGAGAATGGGCGTGAACTAAAGAACGAGTAGTAACATGTACAGTAAATGTCTCTAAAGTCTGTCTATTAAAAAGTTATTATATCTTTCAATCCTGTGTATTGATTAAACTACGAACTTAACAAGATCACTACATGGTGTCAGAAGTGGCGGATTGGAAGAGGAATGTGAAGAAGAGGTTCAGCTTTTGAACGAGTCTCGTGTCTGTGAGTAACCCAAAAACGTGGTCAGAAAGCGCTAAGACGTTCTAGCAAAAGAGAAAAAAAAAATATGTTAGGATTACAGCCCCCACCAAATCTCCAGTTAAAGGGAAATGTAGCTGAAAATTGGAAAAGATTTAAACAGAGATTCGAGTTATATCTTGCTGCGATTGAAGCAGATAGGAAAAGTGAAAAAATGAAAGCGTCTATGCTTCTACATGTAATTGGCAAAGAGGCACTAGAGGTGTATAACAATTTTCAGTTTGAAGAAGATGGAGACAATATGAAATTGAACAAAATAGTTGAAAAATTCGAAGCTAATTGCAACCCAAAGCGCAATGTGACGTTTGAGCGGCACAAGTTTTTTACATGTTTCCAGAAAAGCGGCGAAACAATAGACCAGTATGTGATGGAATTGCGTAATAGGAGCTGTTCTAAGAAGAAACCGTCAAGACATCAAAGGACCAATAACCTCTAATCAGAACACTAACACCAGCGAAACAAATATTAACGAGAAAACAAGTATAAATCAGGAAAGAACATCTCAACTGCAAACACAATTAACCAGAAGATCAAAACGTCAAGTAAAACCACCAGAACGACTCATTGAGACATGTTGAGGATTAAAGGAACATTTTCAATTAAGAAATGCTGAATTCCTTTAACAGTTGTGCTTTTTATACATAGTTTGAATGCTGGATGTATGCCTGAAATGTTCTGGATAGTTCAGTTGTTTGAAGTGATAAAGTTTATCAAAGTAGCATTTGAAATGTATAACATTACTAAGCTTATAAGTACTGCCTTACTTCTCTTTAAGAAAGGAAGATGTAATGATACTTGATTTAAACGATTCCATGTCTTGGTGGGTTTGCATAGCTTATTGTCAATATCTTTACACCTGTTTTTAAGACTTATTGACTGAAACGGGCTTTCACGAAAAAAGTTAGGGCTTTGCTACAGGATACACCCTCCAATTGTTAAGGAAAGAAAAAATATAGGTATATATTTCTGTTTTATTTAAACCTTTTAAGTTCGTATGCATAGCCCAATTTGGCTGTTTTAGTTTTTTTTTTTCTTTCTTCAGTAATATTTAATCTCCTTAAAGAAAAACAACATATGCATTTTACTTTTTTTGTGTCTCTTTAGTAATATTTTAGTGTAAAAGGATAACCAGTATTTAAACCTTTTATGTTACTTTATAAAGTTATTTTACACAATGTTGAAAAATTAATAAGAAAGCTACATATTTTGGCAGCTGCTGCTTTAATTTTCAATGAAATGAAAAAAGCTCTCCAAGAGAAAACCTTAATGAAGAAGAAACAGTTTGCACTATCTAAAAAGGAGAAACGCTCATTTATAAAGGTTTGCTGCAGATGACTTAACTGAAAATAAATGAATAGTTCCTATGTGTATAATACATATTTATCTATTTTACTTATGCCTTTATTCCAGCAACTTGCAACATCTGAGGTACAATTTGTTACATTACTTTTGTTTTTTGCAGCACAGACAGGTGAACTGACTTCCTCAGGGTCACACAGTGGGGTCAGTACCATTATTTGAACTGACAAGCTCCGGGTTTGCTGAAATATTACTGAAGAAAAACGAAAACGGGCAAATGGGGCTATGCATACAAATGTCCATCCATCCATTATCCAACCCGCTATATCCTAAATACAGGAGCCAATCCCTGCCAACACAGGGCACAAGGCAGGAAACAAACCCCGGGCAAGGTGCCTGCCCACCGCAGGGCGCACACACCCACACACCAGGGACAATTTAGAATCGCCAATGCACCTAACCTGCATGTCTTTGGACTGTGGGCGGAAACCGGAGTACCCGGAGGAAACCCAGACAGACACGGGGAGAACATTCAAACTCCACGCAGGGAAGCGAACCTGGGTCTCCTAACTGTCACCTTTCACTGCGCCACCATGCCGTCCGCATACAAACTTAAAAGGTTTAAATAAAACAGAAATATATACCACATACTGTGGGATCTAGGCATCGGTCAAAGCACCAATCACAGGCCCGATTAGAAAGCGGGAAGCTGTGATTTGTCGTCTCCCTCCCATGTAACAATCACAGCCCGTGTTACAACGCACTATGTATGTATGTGTGTATGTATATGTGTATATGTGTGTGTTTATGTATGTGTGTATATGTATGTTGATATGTGTATATATATGTGGATGTGTATATGTAGATATGTGTATATGTAGATATGTATATATATGTATATATGTATATGTATATATATGTTTACATAACCTCTTTAACACACTACTTCTCCGCTGCGAAGCGCGGGTATTTTGCTAGTACAATATAATTTCTCTATTTCCCCAACAAATAATTTAATACAAACACACTTGAAGATACAAATCAAATTATTTAAGAAGACTCTTAGGTCCTTATGCATCTCGTAGCTCAGAGATACCCATACACTGTGATATGAAATCCGGTCATCCTGACGCTTACCAACCAACGCAGTTTACAAGATGAAAGAAAAGTGAACATAAGGTGACTAGTGTGCAATAGGACATTTAAGAATGCAATGGCTTTGCTTCAGTGTGGAAAATATAAATCTACAAAAGAGAGAACACTTGTAATTATTCTAGAAACACTGCAAGCCACCGATTTCGTTTCCTGTCCTAGAAGAGATATTTTCATACCATAAAGTAACTAATGTTTAAAAACTTTCAATGACAGACCAACAGAAAATAGTCTGCTTCCCAAGAACCTCTGAATTTTTTAACCATCTTTAGCTAAGAGCTTCTGGTGAGTTCTCTTACCTATTAATGAAATGTGTAGAGATATGCATGCTCTAGAGAGGAGAGGAATGAAGGTCAGCAGGAATAAGACAGAATATGTATGTGTAAATGAGAGGAAGGTCAGTGGAATGGTGAGGATGCAGGGAGTAGAGTTAGCGATGGAGGATGAGTTTAAATACTTGGGATCAACAATACAGAGTAGCGAGGACTGTGGAAGAGAGCTGAAAAAGAGAGTGCAGGCAGTGTGGAATGGGGTGAGAAGAGTGTCAGGAGTAATTTGTGACAGACGAGTATCAGCACTTGTGAAAGGGACTTTCTACAGGATGGTAGTGAGACCAGCTATGTTATATGGGTTGGAGACAGTGGCACTAATCAAAAAAACAGGAGACAGAGCCGGAGGTGGCAGAGCTAAAGATGCTAAGATTTGCATTGGGTTTGACGAGGATGGATAAGATTAGAAATGAGTACATTAGAGGGTCAGCTCAGGTTGGACAGATTGGAGACAAAGTCAGAGAGGCAAGATTGCGTTGGTTTGGACATGTGCAGAGAAGAGATTCTGGGTATATTGGGAAAAGGATGCTAAGGACAGAGCTGCCAGGCAAAAGTAAAAGAGGAAGGCCTACGGGTAAGGTTTATGGATGTTGACATGACAGGTGATGGGTGTAACAGAGCAAGATGCAGAGAACAGGAAGATATGAAAAAAAGATGATCCCCTGTGGCAACCCCTAATGGGAGAAGCCGAAAGAAGAAGAGTGCTAGATGTAGTGTTCCAAAAAATTTTATACTCTCCACTAACCCCACAACCCGGGTCACTGGTATAAAAGCTGAGAGTGGAATTTTGTCTCACAGTTCACCAGCAATTCTGATTTCATGTCATTTAAATCCACATTATTTAAGCTCTCCCTGTTAATAGTTTTGTTATCTGTTTCCAGTACACAGACTCATGATAATTTATAATGAAACCCACAGTAGTGGTATCATTAAAAAAGGTGGCCACTATTAAATAATATATATATATATATATATATATATATATATATATATATATATATATATATATATATATATATAAAATTTATCATGCACAGTGAATAAAGGCAGGTGGTAAGACTTAGTCCTCTGAGGCTCTTGCATTTAGAATAAGGGTCCTAAACATAATATACTTTTCAAAAGTGTACTTAAAATCTGCAGTGAAACTTAAAGACAGTAAAGTAAGAAATCATTATTTAATAAAATAAATAAATAAACAAAAAAAGAGTAGAATGTCTACATAATGCACATTCAACAGTATTTATTTTCACTTTTCACTGTAGTATGACTTCATGCCATTAAATTTATAGCAGTATGAAATAAAAAATATTCAGAATGCTGGCCTCAACAACTCTGTATAGACTGACGAAATTTGAAAACAGATGGGAAAAAAAACAGAGCCACAGCAAAGCGAATTAAAGATTACATTTTAGTAGAGAAAGAAAAAAAATAAATCATCTTAATTCATATACTTGACACATTTCTGCTCAGGGAAAAAAAAAGTACTGTAAATACTTGCTCAGGTTCCAAGATCACTTTTACACTACACTTTCAACTCTAGAATTACAGTAATCCCTCGCTATATCGCGCTTCGACTTTCGCGGATTTCATATGTAAGCATATTTAAATATATATCGCGGATTTTTCGCTGGTTGGTGGGTTTCAGTGGACAATGGGTCTTTTAATTTCTGGTACATGCTTCCTCAGTTGGTTTGCCCAGTTGATTTCATACAAGGGACGCTATTGGCAGATGGCTGAGAAGCTACCCAACCAGTGCGCATATTACATATTAAATAAAACTCCTCAAATATATTGTGAGCACGTGGGCTGTTCGCACCCCTAGAGGATACGGCCACTCCTCAAAAAACGCTGAAAGACTATCTTCACATTACTCCCTTCCTTGCTGGGCTTACTTGTGGCTGCTTTGTCAAGCGATATGCTTCCCGCACAGTGCTTCGCATACTTAAAAGATCAAACAGCACGTATTGATTTTTGATTGTTTACTTTTCTTACTCTCTCTCTTGCTCTGACATTCTCTGCTCCTGACGGAGGTGGTGTGAGCAAGGGGGCTGTTCGCACGCCTAGACGATACAGACGCTTGTCTAGAAATGCTGAAAGATTACCTTCACATTGCTCCCTTCCTTGCAGCTGCTTTGTCAAGCGACATGCTTCCCACATGGTGCTTCGCATACTTAAAAGCTCGAAGGACACGTATTGATTTTTGATTATTTGCTTTTCTCTGTCTTTCTCACTCTCTCTAACATTCTCTGCTCCTGACGCAGGGGGTGTGAGCAGAGGGGCTGTTCGCACACTGGCCTAGAGGATACGGACGCTCCTCTAAAAAATGCTGAAAGACTACCTTCACATTTCTCCCTTCCATGCAGCTGCTTTGTCCGGCGGTGCTTCGCATACTTAAAAGCCAAACAGCCCTATTGATTTTTGATTGTTTGCTTTTTTCTCTCTCTCTCTCTCTGACATTCTCTGCTCCTGACGCGCACTCCTTTGAAGAGGAAGATATGTTTGAATTCTTTTAATTGTGAGACGGAACTATCATCTCTGTCTTGTCATGGAGCACGTTTAAACTTTTGAAAAAGAGACAAATGTTTGATTGCAGTATTTGAATAAAGTTCCTGTCTCTCTACAACCTCCTATGTTTCTGTGCAAATCTGTGACCCAAGCATGACAATATAAAAATAACCATATAAACATACGGTTTCTACTTCGCGGATTTTCACCTTTCGCGGGGGGTTCTGGAATGCAACCCCCACGATCGAGGAGGGATTACTGTACATGGAACAGCAGACTCCATCAGTAGTGCAAAACATCATGAGGTGATTAAACAAGGGCAGCCTGGAGTGACAGGCTCTCATAACATAACAAAAATTCTGCATTTAGTTCTATTTAATACATATACATATATACACATATACAGTGGGGCAAAAAAGTATTTAGTCAGCCACCAATTGTGCAAGTTCTCCCACTTAAAAAGATGAGAGAGGCCTGTAATTTTCATCATAGGTATACCTCAACTATGAGAGACAAAATGAGAAAAAAATCCAGAAAATCACATTGTCTGATTTGTAAAGAATTTATTTGCAAATTATGGTGGAAAATAAGTATTTGGTCACCTACAAACAAGCAAGATTTCTGGCTCTCACAGACCTGTAACTTCTTCTGTAAGAGGCTCCTCTGTCCTCCACTCGTTACCTGTATTAATGGCACCTGTTTGAACTCGTTATCAATATAAAAGACACCTGTCCACAACCTCAAACAGTCACACTCCAAACTCCACTATGGCCAAGACCAAAGAGCTGTCAAAGGACACCAGAAACAAAATTGTAGACCTGCACCAGGCTGGGAAGACTGAATCTGCAATAGGTAAGCAGCTTGGTGTGAAGAAATCAACTGTGGGAGCAATTATTAGAAAATGGAAGACACACAAGACCACTGATAATCTCCCTCGATCTGCGGCTCCACGCAAGATCTCACCCCGTGGGGTCAAAATGATCACAAGAACGGTGAGCAAAAATCCCAGAACCACACGGGGGGACCTAGTGAATGACCTGCAGAGAGCTGGGACCAAAGTAACAAAGGCTACCATCAATAACACACTACGCCACCAGGGACTCAAATCCTGCAGTGCCAGACGTGTCCCCCTGCTTAAGCCAGTACATGTGCAGGCTCATCTGAAGTTTGCTAGAGAGCATTTGGATGATCCAGAAGAGGATTGGGAGAATCTCATATGGTCAGATGAAACCAAAATAGAACTTTTTGGTAAAAACTCTACTCGTCGTGTTTGGAGGAGAAAGAATGCTGAGTTGCATCCAAAGAACACCATACCTACTGTAAAGCATGGGGGTGGAAACATCATGCTTTGGGGCTGTTTTTCTGCAAAGGGACCAGGACGACTGATCCATGTAAAGGAAAGAATGAATGGGGCCATGTATCGTCAGATTTTGAGTGAAAACCTCCTTCCATCAGCAAGGGCATTGAAGATGAAACGTGGCTGGGCCTTTCAGCATGACAATGATCCCAAACACACCACCCAGGTAACGAAGGAGTGGCTTTGTAAGAAGCATTTCAAGGTCCTGGAGTGGCCTAGCCAGTCTCCAGATCTCAACCCCATAGAAAATCTTTGGAGGGAGTTGAAAGTCCGTGTTGTCCAGCGACAGCCCCAAAGCATCACTGCTCTAAAGGAGATCTGCATGGAGGAATGGGCCAAAATACCAGCAACAGTGTTTTGAAAACCTTGTGAAGACTTACAGAAAACGTTTGACCTCTGTCATTGCCAACAAAGGGTATATAACAAAGTATTGAGATGAACTTTTATTATTGACCAAATACTTTTTTTCCACCATAATTTGCAAATAAATTCTTCAAAAATCAGACAATGTGATTTTCTGGATTTTTTTTCTCATTTTGTCTCTCATAGTTGAGATACAGTAATCCCTCGCTATATCGCGCTTCGCCTTTCGCGGCTTCACTCCATCGCGGATTTTACATGTAAGCATATTTAAATATATATCGCGGATTTTTTGCTGGTTCGCGGATTTCTGCGGACAATGGGTCTTTTAATTTCTGGTACATGCTTCCTCAGTTGGTTTGCCCAGTTGATTTCATACAAGGGACGCTATTGGCAGATGGCTGAGAAGCTACCCAACTTACTTCTCTCTCTCTCTCTCTCTTGCGCTGACTTTCTCTGATCCTGACGTAGGGGAATTGAGCAGGGGGGCTGTTCGCACACCTAGACTATACGGACGCTCGTCTAAAAATGCTGAAAGATTATCTTCACGTTGCTACCTTCTGTGCAGCTGCTTCCTGAAGCGACATGCTGCACGGTGCTTCGCATACTTAAAAGCTCGAAGGGCACGTATTGATTTTTGATTGAAAAACAAACTCTGTCTCTCTCTCTCTCTTTCTCTGCTCCTGACGGAGGGGGTGTGAGCTGCCGCCTTCAACAGCTTTGTGCCGCGGTGCTTCGCATACTTAAAAGCCAAACAGCCCAATTGATTGGTTTGTTTTTCTAATCTCTCTTTCTGACAGTCTGTGCTCCTGATGCGCACTCCTTTGAAGAGGAAGATATGTTTGCATTCTTTTAATTGTGAGACGGAACTGTCATCTCTGTCTTGTCATGGAGCACAGTTTAAACTTTTGAAAAAGAGACAAATGTTTGTTTGCAGTGTTTGAATAACGTTCCTGTCTCTCTGCAACCTCCTGTGTTTCTGCGCAAATCTGTGACCCAAGCATGACAATATAAAAATAACCTATAAAAATAACCATATAAACATATGGTTTCTACTTCGCGGATGGCTCTGGAACGCAACCCCCGCGATGGAGGAGGGATTACTGTATACCTATGATGAAAATTACTGGCCTCTCTCACCTTTTTAAGTGGGAGAACTTGCACAGTTGGTGGCTGACTAAATACTTTTTTGCTCCACTGTGTGTATATTTTATATATATATACACACACACATACATATTATTAGTACCTTATTAAAGATGTTTTCTCTGTAAAAGGTGTCTTCAAAAAGGATGATGTTTCTTGTCGCCTTCGCCCACTGCTGGCAGCCTGGCTCCGTGTTGTCTGTTAAAAAAAGAAAACAATATCAAAAGTATTTAAAATATTCTTCCTAAAGGAAAACAAATTCAGCCCTAACACTTTGAAATTGGAGATCATACAATGAAAACCTTGGTAATTCCAGTGGGGAAATTTAAACACTTCATTTAGCAATGTGTAGACTGCTACATATATTTGAAATCCACCCTTACGGAAAGTATGAATAATTAATTACTAACTAGAACAATCTAGACGGGAACAGGCCATTCAGAGCAACAAACCTCATCAATACTAGCCACTTAATTCTTCTAAAAAGACATTATCAAGTTTTGAAAGTCCCTAACGTCTTACCGTCTACTATGCTACTTGGCAGCTTATTCCAAGTGACTACGGTTCTCAGTATCAAGAAAAACTAACGTTTGTGCGAAATTTACCCTTAAGTTTCCAACTGTTCTCGATGAGCTCATTTTAAAATAACAGTCTCAATCCACTGTATTAATTCAACACTACAATCATGTCACCTCAATCTTTTATTGCTTAAACTGAAAAGGCCCAGGTCTTTTAATCTTCCCTCATAATTCATCCCCTGTAGCCCTGGAATGATCTTGGCGGTCTTCTTTGGACCTTTTCTATGCACCTTTCTGAAACCTGGAGACCAAAACTGCATATAGTTCTCTAGATGAAGCCTCACCAGTGCATTATAAAGCTTGAGCATAACCACATTGGACTTGTAAATAACATCCTTGGACTGCTTGGACTGTTATTCTAGAAACCTAGTGCTGAATATAGTACTTCACTCATATGAGTCAAATATATGGTGAGGTTTAGATTTAACATTGCTAGGCTACAATCAGGTCTGACTGGAGTAGAGTGAGTCACTAAATTACCCTTTCATGTGGGGCAATACAGGTGTTGGAAAACTTTTTTATCATAAAGACTACGAGGATTTGCCCCCTGCTCGCTTCGCTTGCCAACCCCCCGGCATGCGCTACGTACCCGTGCCAGCCACTTAATTTCTCTGCCACTCGCGTATGTAGATTTCACTTTCACTTAACAACAAATCTTTTAATTCTCGCGGATACACTTCTTCATCAGGAAGAAACAATACTTTTCCCTGATGGCAACACGATTTAGACAATCTACAAGTCTCCTACTTAAAATTTAAATCCCAACAATATATTCAATCTCTTTTCGCTGTTCCGTTATTTCACCGAGTAATAATTTGTTTGTTTGCGCTAAAGCGATCTTTACTTACATTTTTTGAGACTTTCGAATTTTAGTACTTTCATTATCTCTCACCTGCTCTGCATGTGTATTGCACCAACGTTTTTGAACCTCTTTACAATGTTCTACTTTGTCATCTACTCTTTGTCTTTTATTTCCGACCCTAGGCGTGGTTAAATCTCTTGGCACAAAGTCTCGTCTCGCGGGACTTGAAAGTATCTCTCTGAAAAAGTCACGTCTCGTGCCAGGATTTTTTTTTTTAATATATATTTAAGTAGCAATTTAGCAACAGTATTACATGGTTACTCTGATTTCCTTTATTTAATATTACATTTTGTCTAAAGATATGCAGTCATTTATTGTGACAAATATAGGATATCAGAAAGGGACAAATACTTTTTCAAAGCACTGTATAAAGAAAAACCCTCCAGAGAAGATCCAAGCACTGCCTAACCACAACAATTCTGAAGATAATGACTTAAGATGTAAGCACTACTCCCCTTGGGAAAGACTACAGTGCTATTTGGTCCATTGCTCAGTATGAGTTGGAGCTTTCACAACAGAGACCTGCAGTCCACCTGATGGAATAAATGTGAAGTGGATCCCAAAATAGAATTGCTCATGGCAGAATTATCTTTGTGTTG
The DNA here is from genome assembly GCF_900747795.2 of Erpetoichthys calabaricus. Lineage (NCBI taxonomy): Eukaryota > Metazoa > Chordata > Cladistia > Polypteriformes > Polypteridae > Erpetoichthys > Erpetoichthys calabaricus. The sequence continues at coordinate 171,549,871 of NC_041397.2, forward strand.
CCGCAACCTCAGGGCCCTTCTAGTTATTGTTAGTATCGTATAACTGTCAAAAGACTGGGAAGCAGACTTAACCCTCAAGCATAAGGTTCTGTCTATGGGTTTTCTTAAAAAAAAAAAAACAGAAAAACATTTTTTATATTTTAGTAATAATTGACAAAATGTTAGCTTTTTTTTTTTTTGTCTACTTTTACAAGTACCATAAATTTACATCGGCTGTTACAGACTCAAATCAGATGTATGTTTTTATTCTATAATATTAAGAATAAAAGCAGCTCACTAATTAAAACAGAGGCATTCGGGATCAAATCGCAAACATCTTGATTACGTGTCAGTAGTTCTTACCGCTACACCACTAAAACAGTCGTATTAGGTGCATGTCAGTGTTGCACCCTAATGTAAGTTTTTTTTCTGCAGGTATATTCTTGAATAAAAAAGCACTTGTTTTGTTATACTTGTACCTTTTGTGAAAGTGTATATTTGATATTTGGACTTCAGGCTTCACACATTATTCACTTCATGTCTACATTTTGTCAATTATTACTAAAACATGAAAAATATTTCTGTTTTATCAATATGTTTACAGAGATTGCTGTAGACATGGAACACACATGAAATGTATGTATTCCAAATGACAATATATTTTTTTCCTCTACAACTCCAGTACTTAAATCCAAGATAAACACTGAGCACTGAGAACCTTCTTTGCGAATTGAACTGTGGCGGTGGGCAGGGCGATGGGATAGCAGGCTGCTTGTGTTGATTGAGACATTTACAACACAAAAGACGTGGATGGAGAAGTGTGAAGGGATTTAAGATGGGCCGGGATTACAAGTTTTTTTGTAGGCTTTGGTAATTCTAGTGTTAAGAGGAAATGCCACACATATGTATGTATGTAACATGCATTTTAACTCTGGGATGTGAAGCTGTTAACTGCAAGGAGTTTCATGATTTGTTATTTTACCCACTGTTTTAAGTATATGATGGTTCAAAAGAAGGCACTGTATTATGTAGTAGGGCTGCAACTAATGATTATTTTGGTAGTCGACTAATCGTTCAATTTTTTTTTCGATTAGTCACGATTATTTCATGCCTGACTATTTTGAAGCCTGTGACCTGTGGCTGCACATCCTGTTCTGGGCTCCAGTGCATGTCTTACCTCATCTGCTCACGTCTGTCCACCTGTGAATGTCACCCTGATGTCTCTGCATTAACACGATTAAAATTAATAATAATCAAATTAAAACAACAACCAGTGAAACATATGAATTTGAAAATAATCAGATGTTTTTATATTAGTGTGACTATCACAATAAAAAAGAAATACATTAAACAATACAACCTAAAGTGCACGTAGTCTTTAAACACAAAAAGTGCATTTAACTTAACCAAAAAATACATAATTAAAACAGAAATTTTTTTCATATTTTAGTAATAAATGACAAAATGTAGGTATAAACAATATAATGTGTAAAGCCTGAAGTGCAAAGATCAAATAAACACTTTCACAAAAGGTTCAAGGATGATACAATAGCTTCCGTGGCGCAGCAGTAGGAATTGCTGACTTATAATCAAGAGTCCTCCGGTTCGATCCTGACTGCCTCGTATATTTACCGTTTTGAGTAGTGAGTTGCTCTTATTGTAAATATTATACAATAAACACATAATTTGATTTGCGGTATGTAACAGCCACTGTAAATGTATAGTACTTGTAAAAGTTACCTTTTTTTTCACTTTCACTCTCTAAGTCACGATGAAACCATGCAAATCAGCTAACAGAAAGAAACTGCCAGGGAGATGGACAGAAACATATGAAGGATGACACAGGCAGGCTATTTAAAAGTACTCATTTGCCCTGATCAACATATGGTCAGGGCCACCATCCGCAGAAGCCATTAGTGATTAGAGCAGGTGCAAAATGTGCTATGTTGGTCTGTGAAGTGCACAGCTTAGGTGGCAGTTACCCATACTTGGCAAGTTTTATAAAAAGATCATTAATCATGCAAAATATGTGACTATTTTGGAAAGGAACCATCAGGAAGCCAGAAGCCATCCAAATGCCATCAATACTCTGCTGAACTGGTTAATGCTTATTTATCAGAATTCCCCACTAAAGACCTGGATGATGACGATCGATCGATCGATAGAGATACTTTATTAATCCCAAGGGGAAATTCACATACTCCAGCAGCAGCATACTGATACAAAAAACAATATTAAATTAAACAGTAATAAAAATGCAGGTAAAAACACACAATAACTTTGAATAATGTTAACGTTTACCCCCCCCCCCCCCCCCCCCCGGGGTGGAATTGAAGAGTGGCATAATTTGGGGGAGGAACGATCTCCTCAGTCTGTCAGTGGAGCAGGACAGTGACAGCAGTCTGTCGCTGAAGCTGCTCCTCTGTCTGGAGATGATACTGTTTAGTGGATGCAGTGGATTCTCCGTAATTGATAGGAGCCTGCTGAGCGCCCGTCGCTCCGCCACAGATGTCAAACTGTCCAGCTCCATGCCTACAATAGAGCCTGCCTTCCTCACCAGTTTGTCCAGGCATGAGGCGTCCTTCTTCTTAATGCTGCCTCCCCAGCACACCACCACGTAGAAGAGGGCGCTCACCACAACCGTCTGATAGAACACCTGCAGCATCTTATTGCAGATGTTGAAGGACGCCAGTCTTCTAAGGAAGTATAGCCGGCTCTGTCCTCTCTTGCACAGAGAATCAGTATTGGCAGTCCAGTCCAATTTATCATCCAGCTGCACTCCCAGGTATTTATAGGTCTGCACCCTCTGCACACAGTCACCTCTGACAATCATGGGGTCCATGAGGGGTCTGAGCCTCCTAAAATCAACCACCAGCTACTTGGTTTTGCTGGTGTTCAGGTGTAGGTGGTTTGAGTCGCACCATTTAACAAAGTCCTTGATGAGGTTCCTATACTCCTCCTCCTGTCCACTCCTGATGCAGCCCACGATAGCAGTGTCGTCAGCGAACTTTTGCACGTGGCAGGACTCCGAGTTATATTGGAAGTCCGATGTATATAGGCTGAACAGGACCGGAGAAAGTACAGTCCCCTGCGGTGCTCCTGTGTTGCTGACCACAATGTCAGACCTGCAGTTCCCGAGATGCACATACTGAGGTCTGATTTGTAAGAAAGTCCACGATCTATGCCACTACGTATGAATCTACTCCCATCTCTGTCAGCTTGTCCCTAAGGAGCAGAGGTTGGATGGTGTTCAAGGTGCTAGAGAAGTCTAGAAACATAATTCTTACAGCACCACTGCCTCTGTCCAAGTGGGAGAGAGATCGGTGTAGCATGTAGATGATGGCAGTTTCCGCTCCCACCTTCTCCTGGTATGCGAACTGCAGAGGGTCGAGGGCGTGTTGGACCTGCGGCCTCAGGTGGTGAAGCAGCAGCCTCTCCATGGTCTTCATCATATGTGACGTCAGAGTGACATATATGTATGTATAAATGATTATACTACATTGTATGTTGGGAATGGAAGCTACGATTTAAAGCATGTTAAATATTTATCTCGCTTATTGTACCATATTTCTCTCGTCTGATTATTTCCGCCATTGTTACTACAGGGAAGTGTATAAGGCTCAAGTATGTCCTGCATTCAGTAAAGAACACAATCCCAGGGAGCAAGCGTCCCCTGCTAAATACAGACTCTCATGGCATGGGGGAAGACAGTTTACACAGGGCATTATCTTCCCTGAAACACTAGGCGGCAGCCCCTCCAGGTTACGGTGCCACCATGGATTCCCAAAGAGCACATTGGGAACTGCAGTTCATTGCCTCAGCCCTGTTGGGTTCCGTGGGTGCCGCCAGGGGGCACAGAAGGGACTAGCAAGTACTACTTGAGCGGGCTCCAGTCTCAAGTGGAAGTGCTCCCAGGCCATAGCTTCAGGACACCTGAAGAACTCCCGGGGTTTACATTAAAAGGAGCAGCTTCTCTTCAATCTAAGAGCTGGAGGCAGGCAAAGCCTGCAAGAGGAGTGGAGAAGAAGGAGGGAGAGAGATCGCTTAGAATGTGGTTGGCTATTGGAAATCTTTACTGTCGAAAGAGTTTCACACAATAAAAACCCTGCATTGCACTGGCAATTGTGTCCAAGCTTGTTGTATTGGGAGTTAGGGAAGCTGCAAGACCCCCAACAGGTTACAATATTTAAAAATATTAGATTGACTCAATATTATGTTAAATTGATTTAAAATATTATATTCATAAACAAATTGTGTAATTTGAAACATTTTAATCATATTTTTCTAATTTTGTACTTGATGGAAACATTCTATTTTTTATTGTGTTTATGAATGCAAACAAAAAAACTATTCATAATTAAAACAACTTGAGTTTGAGAATTTCATAGTTCTATGTTACTTCCTCACATTTCATTTGTCAAATGACCTTAGCCAAATTTAATTGCAAATGGGGAGTTACTTTTTAATTTTTAGGCTTTAGTTACTACTACTTTTCTGTTATTAATGGAATACACTTTCTTTAACCTTTACACAAACAGAGGTATCAAAATAAGTCAGAATGTACACCTGAAATTAATATCTAACCTCAAATATATTTTAGCTACTAATCAGAAGATTATTAGTCACATTTACAGATGCCAGGAATTAATTTCACAATGTGCGCTTCTAGATGATCTTATACAATGACGGGAAAGGGACCTCTCAATAGCTGTGCAAGGAATGCTGTAATTCATCTGAAAACTGTACATGACACACATCTTTCAAGATTTCAGTTCCAATATATAAAACAGGCATTGGACCCTAACTGTGAATGATGTAGTCATGCACCACAAGGCACTAAAATAAAAATATTTTGGGTAAAAAACATTTGCTTATCTGTCAGATAAAACTGTATGCACAATTATTCCTAATCCTAATTCTATGGTATTGTCTGGAGCAACGCCAGATGAGATAAGATTACATACCAATAAATTTATTGCAGTTTATTATACTACATTGTTTATGCGTCAATAGTCACTGCTCCCATTCCTTTTAGATTTTAATATCTTATTATGGACATTTTGTTCACATAAATTTCAAATCTATAAAGGGAGGTGGGTCTTTAAGTGTTAATGATATAATGAAGTTTAAATTTCTTTTTTGTTGTGCAGATTGTTTTACATATTGTAATACGTTCTTTAAACTCAACCTAATGAAAATACTAAATTTAAACTTTTATTAAAATACTTAACTAAAAAAGTCTTACCTTGAAAATATTGTTTTACTTCAGTAAATACAAATCCTTCATTAAAATATTTTATAAATTACTTTCCCCAAGTTGTAATTGCTTCTACTTACAGGATCACAACGTGCCAATGGAGACTGTGCGTGACAGATTCTGTCTATGGAGTGTCTCTTCTTTGGAATTCTGAAATTTCCCGCCATCTGGAATAGAAATATTTTGAAAATTACTCAGGTCTAACATCATTTTGTGAAAGCAGAGACAATTAATCTTAACACCAAAAATGAATGACAATTTTTTCTTCTAAGAATCTATTTTTAAACTTCTGTAACTACTAAAGGATGCCAGAGAAACACACAAACCTCTTATATGCAGAAATAATAAATACAAACTGTGTTTGAAACAAGGCCGTCATTTTCCACTCAAGCAAACAAGCTGGACATGCTGTATTCAAATGATAAACATGCCTTTAAATGTAAACTTCTGGCACCTTTGGACAGATCCAGCTGCAACCCGATTCATCGTATTCCCATCTACAAGCTTGTTATTAAACATTAACCTGTTACCACCAGGAAAGTGAGGAAATGGAGCCTGGAGGCTGAAATGGCTCTGAATGACTGCTTCTAGATGACAGAATAGGAAATTATGTGCTACTTACATCAGGATGACATTATGAGACTCGATCACTGCATCTCAGACTACAGTATATTAACTGTGGTACCCTCAAAGACAGGGCACTGCTTTCCAAAAAACAAACCCTGGGTTACCAAGAAGGTAAAAAGTCTCCTAGATTAGAATATCTGGTGACAAAGAGGCTCTGAAGAGTGCACAGTGAATCCTGAAGAAACAACATTTATTTATGTGTACATTTTCATACAGAGGATATTGCTCAAAGTGCTTTACAAGGTATCAAAGAAAAAAAAAATATTATTTATGTATGCATTATCTAATTAAAATAATTTGAGTCCTTAAATATAGAACTAGTTCTTAAGTCTCTAAATGTGAAACTAATGATAAGGTCAGACTTAAAAATACTACAAATGGTATAAAAGTCTTTAAATAACCTTGCTCCTTCATAAATTTTGGAGTGCTTATTCCCCTACATTCCAAGTCAAAAGCTTTCATCTTTTAATAGCAGTCTTTTTATTATTCCAAGTGCATAAAATAAGCGTTGAGCCAGCCTTTTGCTATTATGCACCAAAAATCTAGAATGCTTTACCAATACAGATATGCCAGGCTAAAACTACAGATATATATAAAAAATAAATAAATAAAACACACATTTTCAGTTTAGCTTTTTGTACCCACATCTTAGTACTATCCTTAAACTAGATGCATAAAATTATCACTCTCTTCCATGAACCTGCAATCTTTAATTATCCATTTTTTTTGTGTAAGGAATCCATTCCCAGGCTCCCGGACATTTCCCTTTCCCGCATTCCCGGGAAGCTCGCATATATAGCGTGTAGAAGTGTAAAAATCGATCAAGAAATAACAGAGTTACAGTTGAAAATAATTAAGTGGCACGGTTTTTTGGCCCACGGTGTAGTGTGTTGCTCATTAATTCAGTCAACAACAGACCAGCAGCAGTCAATCTCCCGGCTCCCACTAAGACTGAGCACAGTGGATTGGGAGGTGTCTGCACTCTGCAGCTCACGAATGCCGGGACAGGGCAGAGTTCATTGGTTTCTGTGCTGTTGACAGCTTTGAACAGCAACTTGAAATTGCAATGCGTCAGTCTGTTGCATCCGCAGTATCTGTGCCAAGAAACTTGCCATCACAGAATGATGACAAGAAACTGGATGCATCAGTAAAAGCTGAAATGGTGGTGTTTCAGAGCAACGGCAAGCGCAGGCGTTGTTTAGAACAAGTGTATCAGTATCTGATGACTGTGCCACCTACTTCAGTGGAGGCAGAGCGTGCTTTCTCAGCAGCTGGCGTACTCTGCACGAAGGTGCGCTCTCACCTGGAAGAACACGCGCTCGACATGTTGTGCTTTCTACGTTCTTATTACCGCAACTAACTAGATACATGTACTTATATGACAGCATGAACTGCTTGTAGTTAAGGTTAGTCTTTTATTGGTGTCAACATATTGCAGTAGTTTTATTAAAAATAAGTGTTGCTTGTCCTAAAACCATTCACATGTGAGATGCCCGTGCACTGTCATTCCCAGGAATGACATGTGGGATTCCCGAATTCCCATGAATGGATAAACCCATCCAGGAATGGATTCCCTACTTTGTGGTAGTATTCTGCACCACCACTACCAGACCCATGTATGAATGAAAGCAGACATCTGCCACAAGACCCACTGCATCAACTACTCATAGACAAAGCATATATATATTAAAAAAAAAAAAAAAAAAAAAAAAAAACCACTATATGATCATTTATATAAGTCAGAATGCCCGGTTGGTGCTGAACAGCTTTTTGGCCCAGTACCCCTACAGATGTTGCTTTTTTTCTCCAGCCTAATTGGATCTTTTTCTTTCTACTCTGGCCAGCTAACTTTATCACTGGTGTGTCATGTAGAGACTTAAAAAAAAAAAATCTATATTTAAGGACTCTATTTCTCTTAGTTACAAATCTGCTTATGTAAGTGTGCATTATATATATTATGTATACAATGTATGCAATGTATAATGTAAGCAGGGTGGAATGGGTGGAGAAGAGTGTCAGGAGTGATTTGTGACAGACGGATATCAGCAAAAGTGAAAGGGAAGTTCTACAGGACGGTAGTGAGACCAACTAGGTTATATGGGTTGGAGACGGTGGCCCTGACCAGATAGTAGGAGACAGAGCTGGAGGTAGCAGAGTTAAAGATGCTAAGATTTGCGCTGGGTGTGACGAGGATGGACAGGATTAGAAATGAGTACATTAGAGGGTCAGCTCAAGCTGGCCGGTTGGGAGACAAAGTCAGAGAGGCAAGATTGCGTTGGTTTGGACATGTGCAGAGGAGAGATGCTGAGTATATTGAGAGAAGGATGCTAAGGATAGAGCGGCCTGGCAAGAGAAAAAGAGGAAGGCCTAAAAGAAGGTTTATGGATGTGGTGAGAGAGGACATGCAGGTGATGGGTGTAACAGAACTAGACAGACAGATACAGACAGATACTTTATTAATCCCAAGGGGAAATTCACATACTCCGGTAGCATATTGATAAAAAAACAATATTATAGACTGCTAAAAATGCAGGTATAACAGACAATAACTTTGTATAATGTTAACATTTAACCGCCCCCGCCCCGAGTAGAACTGAAGAGTCGCATAGTGTGGGGGAGGAACAGTCTCCTCAGTCTGTCAGTGGAGCAGGACAGTGACAGTAGTCTGTCGCTGAAGTTGCTTCTCTGTCTGGAGATGACACTGTTTAGTGTATGCAGTGGATTCTCCATAATTGACAGGAGTCTGCTCAGCGCCCGTCGCTCTGCCACGGATGTTAAACTGTCCAGCTCCATGCCTACAATAGAGCCTGCCTTCCTCACCAGTTTGTCCAGGCGTGAGGCGTCCCTCTTCTTTATGCTGCCTCCCCTGCACACCACCGCGTAGAAGAGGGCGCTCGCCACAACCGTCTGATAGAAGATCTGCAGCATCTTATTGCAGACGTTGAAAGATGCCAGCCTTCTAAGGAAGTATAGTCGGCTCTGTCCTTGATTAGGTTCCTAGGTTCCTATACTCCTCCTCCTGCCCACGATAGCAGTGTCGTCAGCGAATTTTTGCATGTGGCAGGACTCCGAGTTGTATTGGAAGTCCGATATATATAGGCTGAACAGGACCGGAGAAAGCACAGTCCCCTGCGGCGCTCCTGTGCTGCTGAACACAGTGTCAGACCTGCAGTTCCCAAGATGCACATACTGAGGTCTGTCTGTAAGATAGTCCACGATCCATGCCACCAGGTATGAATCTACTCCCATCTCTGTCAGCTTGTCCCTAAGGAGCAGAGGTTGGATGGTGTTGAAGGCGCTAGAGAAGTCCAGAAACATACCTCTTACAGCACCACTGCCTCTGTCCAAGTGGGAGAGGGAGTGGTGTAGCATATAGATGATGGCATCCTCTGCTCCTACCTTCTCCTGGTATGCGAACTGCAGAGGGTGGAGGGCGTGGTGGACCTGTGGCCTCAGGTGGTGAAGCGGCAGCCGCTCCATGGTCTTCATCACATGTGACACCAGAGCAACAGGCCAGAAGTCATTCAGCTCACTAGGACGTGACACCTTTGGGACTGGGTGATGCAAGAGGTTTTCCAAACCCTCGGGACTTTTCCCTGTTCCAGGCTCAGGTTGAAGATGCACTGTAGAGGACTCCCCAGCTCCAATGCACAGGCCTTCAGCAGTTGTGGCGATACTCCATCTGGACCCAACGCTATGCTGGCACGAAGTCTCCTCAGCTCTCTGCTTACCTGGGCTGCTGTAATTGTGGGTGGGAGGAAACTCTCTCCTATGCTAGCATAAGCAGAAGAATGGGTGGAGGGTGCAGTACTCCAATGTGAGAGTGGGTTAGGGTATTCAAACCTGTTAAAGAAGTTGTTCATCTGGTTTGCTCTCTCGATGGTGGCACCCCACTTCGAGCTGCAGCCAGTGATGATCTTCATCCCATCCCACACTTGCTTCATGCTGTTATTCTGCAACTTCTGCTCCATCTTTCTCCTGTACTGCTCCTTCACCACCCTGAGCTGGACTCGGAGTTCCTTCTGCATGCGCTTGAGCTCATGCTGATCACCACCTTTAAAAGCACTTTTCTTCTGGTTCAAAAGGCCCTTGATGTCACTTGTAACCCATGGCTTGTTGTTAGCATAGCAGCGTACTGTTCTTACTGGAACTACAATGTCCATACAGAAGTTGATGTAGTCAGTAGTGCAGTCAACAACCTCCTCAATGTTCTCACTATATGATCCCTGCAAGATATCCCAGTCCGTAGTTCCAAAGCAGTCTCTCAGAGCCTGCTCTGCCTCAGGGGACAACTTCCTGAATGAGCGTGTGGTTGTAAGTAGCTCCCTCACTCTTGGGTTTGTAGTGAGGCTAAAGCAGAACCAGGTTATGATATGCTTTACCAAGCACAGGCAGCGGGATGGCACTGTATGCATCTTTAAAGTTTGCATAAATTCGGTCAATAGTCCTATTTCCCCGGGTGTTACAATCCACATACAGTCGGACCTTGCTAAATCGAACTCAAAAGGACCCAAAAAAAAATTCGACTTACTGAGTTTTCGAGTTAGGGAAAACGGCGTAATAGGTGCGGGTTAATCAAGGACATTATTTTTCCGGCTTAATTATTATATAACCGTATATTGTCGTTTTATATGTATACATGTAGGCTACATACCGGTACATGCATCTACAGTATCTACTATCGAACAGTGCAATGAAACAGGTTACCTTTAGAGAAAAAAGTCTGTTAACTTCGTTTGGCATCGATGTGCCGATGCATCTCGCTCGACAATCTCCTCAATCTCGTCAATGGACCGAAACACATTTTCCTCAAGATCCGGCGTAGATTCCAAGAATCTGCGCAGTATGTCAATAGCCTGCCTCGCTTCTTTTCGGCTGGGGACAGGCTGAGTATCTACATTGTTGCCGTATTCTTCCTCATCCCCACTCTCATTTTCCTTTTGTTCCTCGTTTGCCACCTCAGCAATAATGTCAGCGTCCGTTAGTTCTCCACAAACATTCACCGCACTGTCAACTTCGAGAAAATAATAAAAGGACACTTCCTTATTGGCGCCAGTAGCTGTCAGAACCGTGGACTATTCTTCGGGACTTGCAAGTGCGTCGTCTGTTTCCATTGACATTCCCTCCAAGTGCTCCTCTGAATCCTCAATGGTTTGCTGTCCAAAACCTGCTTTTTTTAAGCAATTCTTGATTGTTTCCTCTGGAACTTCATCCCAAGCTCTCCGGGCACTTCGCATCGCTTCTAGCAGGCCAATTCCTAGTGGCCGTTTATCTTCAATTTCCTGCAGCAATTTTCTCACAACGAGTTTGCGGTATCGCAACTTGAAATTGTTAATGATGCCCTGGTCAAGAGGTTGAAGCTTAGATGTCGTGTTAGGCAGCAAAAACTTCATTGTCACAGCTTTCATGACAGGGATATGGTTATGTGCTGTGCAATTGTCGATGAAAAGAATGATTCTTCTTTTCTTCCGGACCATCGCTGCATCCACTTTCTTCAGCCACTTGGAGAAAAGCTCTGATGTCATCCACGCTTTCTTATTGGCCTCGTAATGCATAGATAGCGATTTCACATTTTTGAACTTTCTGGGTTTAAATGATTTCCCAATCAACAATGCGGGCAATTTTTCTAACCCACTCATGTTTGCGCCCAAAAGAAGAGTCACGCGATCCTTACTTTTCTTTCCGCCATGGCAAGGTTCACCTTTGAAAGTCATTGTTTTGTCTGTAGTGCATTTGAAGAATAAACCAGTTTCGTCTGCATTGAAGACGTCACCAGTACTGTAATCTTGAATAATTTCTGGCAGTTTCTGTATCCAATGACTGCAATCTTCTTCTGGCACTTGCGTACTTTCGCCACACAGCCTATTAAACACAATTCCATGTCTTTTCTTGAATTTGTCCAGCCAACCATCGCTGGCTTTAAATTCTGAATGGCCCAACTCTTTGGCAAATTCTTCTGCTTTTGCTTGCAAAAGCTTCCTATCAATAGGAACGTTCCTATCCCTCGCTTGCACAAACCACTTCAAAACGCATTGTTCAATGACGGGATACTCACATTCCCTCATCCTCTTCTGATGGCCACATGACTTCTCACTGTACAGTTTCAAAATCTTTTCTTTTTCTTTCAGAAAAGTGGAGAGCATACTTGTGGGAATGCCGAATTGCTTTGCAATTTCCACTTTCTTCTTGTCGCCCTTTTCAACGGCTCTGATGACGGTAACTTTTTCCGCGATTGACAATGTTTTAAGCTTACGCTTACCAGTTGCCATTTTCGGGGCATGTACCATACGGGAGACTATGGAGAAGCACACAGACACGAACACTATTCAAGGCTCCTCCCGACAAGATACTGACAAAGGTGAAGGGAAAATGGGTTAAAAACGTCTTTCTTGAGACAATTTGGAAATTCCAGACGCCACTCGGTTGGTTATGACTCATGGAGCACCGAAGGGACACGGATAATTCCAGCCACTCCCTTTAGTTTTCGGACATTTTTGGTCTCAAAATAGACGTCCTACCCTCAGAGAGTCGCTTAATCCCTTGTGGAATGCATTAAGGTAAGACTTTGCGTCCCTTTTCTTGGTTTTCCGGACCACGTGTTCTGAAACGTAGCCTCAGAATAATAACCCAAAGGCCATAGAAAATTCGACTAACAGAGTTTGGGAGCCGAAAAGTTTTCGAGTTGAGGAGATCTAAAATACATTGGTCGTATGGGAATTCGGCCGGGGACTAATGAGTAATTCGACATAGGGAGGTTTTCGACCTTGGGGAAGGTTGACTTAGCGAGGTCCAACTGTACTGGGAGAAGGCAGGTAATGTTTTGTCCAGCGTCACATGGTTAAAGTCTCCAGCGATTAGCACAAGCGCCTCGGGGTGCTGCGTTTGTAGTTTAGCGACAGCGGAATGGATGATGTCACCCGCCATCTCCACGTCCGACCGAGGAGGGATGTAAACAATAACAACAATGACGTGTCCAAACTCTCTGGGCAAGTAATAGGGACGTAGGCTTACGGCCAACAGTTCGATGTCCCTGCAACAAGTGGAGATTTTGATACATGTCCATGTTTACATTTGCACCACCTTGTATTCACATAGAGAGCGAGTCCTCCTCCTTTCTGCTTCCCGCAGGTATTTGTGTCTCTGTCAGCTCTAACTGTGCTAAACCCGGGTAGCTCCACGTTAGTATCTGGGATGTTAGTTGTTAGCCATGTTTCACAAAAACACAACAAACTGCATTTTCTGTAGGTCCTGACATTTTTCACCAGCGCAGCCTGTTCATCAATCTTATTTGGTAGTGAGTTCACATTTCCCAGGATAACAGAAGGCACCGAAGGCTTATATAGCCACTTTCTCGCTAGCCGCTCGGCTTTTAGCTTAGTGCCGGCTCTGCTGCCACGATACGACCTTCTTACCTCGTCGGGTAAACAGGGAACCACACCGGCACGGGTCTTTGTTCTCAGCGCTTGAAGTTGACTACCTGAATAGACGAGTCTCGGCGTGTAAAAATCCATGCCCAAGTAGTAAAAAGTAGTGTCCAGGGAACAAGTCCACATAAAAGAAAGTGGTAGGAGTGATCAGTGAAATAGAGAAAAATAGAGAAAAAGGTAGAAAGATAAAGTCATACACGGAGCTGCTGGAAAGGCTGCCACTCGCGGTGGCGCCTGAGTCAAGATGCAGAAGACAGAAAGATATGGAAGATGATGATCCGCTGTGGCGACCCCTTACAAGAGCAGCCAAAAGAAGAAGAAGATGACAATGTATGCAATTTTTACCTAATTTTAATGTTTTTCTTTGCATTGAAGTACTTCTGGGACATCTTGTAAAGAACTTTGACCTACATTGTTTGTATTAAAATGTGCTTTAGAAATGAATGTTATGAAAAAAAAAAAATCCCTTACTGGTAACACTGTGCACTATTCTAGGACAAGTGCCAATAGGACTGAATATTATCAAACTCGGACACTGCAGATGCATCAAAATAATGTTTTTTTTAACAATATGCTGCTCTTTAGTTCTAGTTATCAGTAATCCTACTTTAAATAGAATGCAGTAATGTTCAGATATACCAATATCTTGTCTCATGTCCACTTTTAACACTTTTTTTTTTTTTTTAAGTTAATAAATTCTCTTGCTTTAGGGTCATACTGAATATCCCCACGAAAACTAAATTGCCCTAGAATTAGGAACCTATCATAATTAGTTATTACTGTGGCTGCTAAGTCTGAGAAGTTCTAAATAATGGCCACATACTTTTGGAGTCTATTAAAGGTCAACATGAGAGACAGCATCAATTCTTGAATAACTACGGCAAGAAACTTGAATGACACAAAAGTACCAAAACTGGTATCTTTACAGATTGATCAGCTTGAGAAAATACTCTCTAAACTGCTGTATGTTTAGTTTGATGCACTAAATGAAAAAGATTGTAATTTGGAGGTGCTGCTTCAATTAACACTACCACACTGTCACTAGTGTTTCACTCAAAGTAATAATGTTTTTTTATAAAGACTAATAAGATACTTAACGTAAAATGTTGTACTGCTTAATGCTTTAATAGTTAGTAAAGCCACATTTAAGATGTCGGAACAATACAGCAGAAAAAGATGAGTTAAACAAGGGAAGCTTACAAAACTAAAACAGAAAACAAACTCACTTAGAATACCATGAAAAATGTCTGGATACTAATAATTACTGGATGTAAGCAATCCAGGGCTCTGGTGCTAGAAAGGGATGTGGACAAAGCTAATGCACTGAACCAAATTGTTTAATAGATTTCCTTCTCACTGCCACCTTCTTCCAATGATCAGTACCCCCACACCATCTCTACTACATCAACAACTCCTACAGCTTCAACAGGAAGGGCCAGTGACGACTCCACCCCTGACCATCAGTATAGGCTGCTCATAACTGAAGACCAAGTAAGGAAAAAACCAAGGACGTTAACCACAGGAAAAGACGCTGAACAAGATGGAGTCAGTCCTCGAGTTCTGTGCTGACAAACTCTGTGGTATCCTCTGTCACCTATTCAGTCTTTCCCCAAGATTCCAAAAATCTGCTCTGAAATGCTCTGGAAAACATTCAGCATTGTTACTGTTCCAAAGAAAATGGAAATCTTTTCACCTAATGACTAAAGACCAGTGACACGTCTCTCATCATGAAGAACTTTCAGAGGCTGGTCCTGGACTATATGAGTCCTTTTGTGGTCACCCCGACCCACTGCAGTTTGCCTTTCGGTTAACACTAGAATCTCTGAAGCTTACTATTTTTTTCATTGTCCATGGCCTCCTGAAATTTTCTTGACATATGCTAAGAAGCTCCTAGCTCTTTATCACTGCGCTAATAGCCCGCTTTTGTTTTGCAAATGTGTGGATTAGCAGAATGCAGCCTGCTACACCACCACCCCTTCACAATTTTTTATTTACTTTTATTCAAGAATAAAACTGAATAAAAAATCATTCAAATTCAGTTGTATTCAAGAATCCACGAATAAAACTGCTCAACAAGACACCAGGAAGAAATGACTGAGCCACGTTTGTATGTCTACCATAAATTTACACAAGATGTTACAGACTCACACCAAATGTATGTTTTTATTATATGATAGTAACTATAATAGCACCTCACTACTTAGAGTGCTGAATTCAGGGACAACACAAGTTTCAAATCTGTTATCTCAAGGTTACTAAGCAGTAGCTTTTCCACCGCGCCATCTGCATAGATCCAAGACTGAACAGTGTCACCACTGTGAAAACTGGTTGAAAATCAAATGCATAAACACACACATATGCAAACGTCTTATACTTTGTACCGACTGACAGCTGGGCTTCAGCAACATGTCAATTGAGCAATTTCTTTTTCTTCAGTTTTATTATTTTTAACAGATATTTAAATGAACATAGTACCACCGGGGAATTGTGAGGAAAGCTCTCTCTCTCTCTCTTATATATATATATATATATATATATATATATATATATATATATATATATATATATTAACATTTTGCAATGCACAACACACTTATATAAGGATAATCTCAATTAAAGTGGCCAAATTAAGGAATCTATAACTTACATAAAAGTAGGCTTAGATAAATAAATGTTAGCATGACTTAGCAGCTGTTTTTAAAGATACGAGTGTGGGTGTGTTTATAGGTGTGCCTTGTGATAAACCGGAGCTCCCTGGGTCTTCTGTTTTCTTCAACTGAATAAATTACATTTACCAGAGCTTTCATTTTGCTTTTCATTTAGTTTCATTATTATGCTCTTCTACCAAAATCTTTGAGGTGTTAAAATTTAGTTTTAGGTTTACAGACTAGTAAAACTATAACTGATGATAATATTGGAAATGGAATGACTACATTTTCTGTTTAATTGTTTCCTTATACATTGTTAATCTCCTAATGTTTCCAACATTTTCTATGGACAGCAGTTTTTAAAAGTTTTTGTGAGGCTTCATAATACACTTTTCATCAAAAGTTGATTTCTTTCATATTCCTGTTCATCACAATTTCCTTTATCTATATGACTTAAGATTACAGATAACAACTATGGCATTTTTTTAATTTCAAATGACATTTGATTCAATCTTGTATAAATATATGCTAGCAGGTTTTCCCTTTCAAAAGATGTATCATTAACATTTCCAGTTCTTGCCGGCTGATCCTCCCACATAAGAGGTTTTTCCTAACCCTTCCTTGAACTCTTTCCTTCAGCCACCTAACCAATACAAATTTCTTATCTTCACAGGGGAGAACCACATTCCTCACTAGGCACTTTGACCTGTAAAAGAAGCCACTGTGTCACCTGTGAATACTGTATATGGTACCTTATGTAAATTTAATATTAGCAATAGGCCACTTGCTAGTCTAAAAATTGTATCTTAATATATTTCTTGCACGAAGTGTCCGGCCATCTGCATAGGTGAAAAAGGAAGATAGTAAACAGACTGTTTCGGGGTGCATTGTTCAAGTCAGTTAAATCAAAGACTTTACAAAGTCAATTTTATAACACTTGAGAAAGACACTTTTCAATGAAAAATATAAAAAGCTAATCTCATTCTGGAATTAAATATTTCTCTAGGTCTTAAGGACCAACTGACTTCTTAATCTCTCCCTTCATCTTCTCTAAGGCCTTTTCTTGCCTACTCTTACGTTTTCTCATTTTATCTGCCCTGGCTTTGTTCCCTGTTTCCCCTTCCTATAATGCACACCTGATAAAAGCTACACATGAAAAAACTTGACTTATGCCTCATTTCCTTTTCAGCAAGAAAATAACCTTTAAACACTTTTTTCAGATATATACATACTTATACTCATTTTCAATGACTCTTTGCAATCTCACAAGGAATAACCTCCATTCTAACAAAAGACTGCCATGTTTCTTGAGAAAGCCGTTTCATTTTGCTCTTTTTTTAATCCCAGAACTGAACTTTAGGAATGCCACCCAAGTGAACATAATAACATGTTTTAGCTGTGTTGATGTAATTAAAAAGGTTTCTCTAATAACCAATTAGCATGTAGACATTACTAACTAAGGATAAGCTAAGGGAGTTTACCATTAGGACACTGAAATAATGGTTACCGAAAATGGGGCTTTGCCGTCATATGTGAATAATCCATCCATTTTCCAACCCGCTGAATCCGAACACAGGGTCACGGGGGTCTGCTGGAGCCAATCCCAGCCAACACAGGGCACAAGGCAGGAACCAATCCCGGGCAGGGTGCCAACCCACCGCAGTATGTGAATAATATACAATATATAAAATTTCTATAGCTATGAAGGTTTATGGTGTCCAGATGGTTGACTTTGATTTCTAGAGTGAGTATATTAGTATATATTATAGTGCAATGTATATATGAGTATATATTATAGTGCTATGTAAAAGTATGGGCACCCCTCTGAGCTTGCATGATAATTTGCTCTGTCTTCATAACAGAAGATCACAGCAATATGGCATTTTTTTTACTAGACAAATGTAGACAAGGGGATGTTGATCAGACCAAAATTCTCAGTGTAGCAATATTGAGTTGTATAAAATAAAATGTAAAAAATTGGATGTGCAAAGGTTCAGGAACACTTTTAATTGCATTAATGTGGAGACCTGTAGTCATTTAATGCTGACAGGTTGCAGCACAACATTGCTTTGATCAGCTTATTAGACCTTAAATTACTGCAACTAATCATGAAAAAGGTTGTTTAACATAGGTAATTGCTAGTTGTGCTTGTCCTTTGTTCTCTCTTAGAGAGTGAAAACACGGGAACCTCTAAAGAACTCTCTACTGACCTAAAAACTAAGATCATTTTTAAGATAATTTGTTGTTATGAATTAGGAGAAGGGTACAAGAAACTATCACAAAGGTTTGGACTTCACAGTTAGAAATGTCGTTAGGAAATGGAAGGTCACAGGAACAGTCCTTGTGAAGGAAAGATGTGGAACGCCAAAAATAATATCTGAAAGGCACAGTCAAAGGCTGGTTAGAATGGTCACAGACAAACCACATTTCACAGTCCAACGCACTTTGCACCAGGAACAGCTCGGAGGAAGGGTGATGTGCAAAAAACCTTTTCTTAGTACTCAGCACAAGAAGAGCACTTACCAAAAAACTGACCATAAATATCATTTTTGACTGTTCATAAAACAATCAACAAAAACAAATGAAGCTGGAGACCACAGTACATCTATCAATACATTTAAAATAAAATTACAACTAAACAGTAATGCTAAAGTGACACGATTCCATAACTTACTACAAAATATTATAATTCCATGTGCTATTCATAGGCATAGTCTTGTTTTACCTTTAATAATATTGAGATATTTAGACCACTCTCGCAATATACATATCCTGAAATAGTACACTTTTTAATTTATCTTTTTTGATCCTTGGCAACCTTGTGAAAAACAGCATGCTTTAAATATTATGAATAAAACAAGCTCCTGATAATCATTTAGTGGAGAACTGAAAATAACCTGAAAAAAAAAGATTACAATACAGGCAGAAGACATGAAGGAATCACATACCATGTATAAAGAAATACGCACTTCTGAAATCATTATGTATGTGATTGTGTGAGAAACTGTACCGGACATTGTCAGGGCAATTTTTATTGTGTAAACCTAAAGCAAGTACTGTACACAGTTTCACCTTACAACATGTTTGCTGCTATACACATTTGATCCAACCAACATAAGCATTTTAAAACATTCGCTACTCAAAAGTTTAAGCTTTTCTTGATTTTAGATATTCACTTAAGATAGTACACTAGATAAATTACCACAAACCAGCAAAATAAGACTTTTTCCGATACATTTCGCACTCAACAAAAATGTCTCTTTAAGGCAATTGCAGTGTATGGTTTGGAGGAGTAAAGATGTATATTTATAAAAGAGAATTGACACTGTAAAAGTGGAGCGTAAATATGACGGAATAATGCATGATGCACATGAGCCTTTGTTTTTTTTACCTCTTCTCGTGTTAAAGCTTGTAGGTCAGGCTTTCTTGAAAAGCACATAACGAAGTGAGCTGCTTTACAGTAATGGACAGATATATATTTGTAATTAAATGACAGGTCAATGAAATTTTTAACTCTTTTACATGTAAGTGATGTTTTCAACCGTGTAATTCATCCAAATTTGCATTGGAACTGACATTTGGGGATGTATGAGTAAATAAACACAGCGGTAAAAAGACAACGGTCTCTCAAAAATAAATGCAGCGAATTGTCACTGTTCAACCACTTGATGTCACATATACCTTTGTTTACCCTGAAAATATCTCTTTCTACATAAGAAAACAATGTAAGTCGACTCTAAGACATTGTCGAGACACAATAAACATTATACGCGCTATATTAAGATTAACTGTGATAAGGCACATAATTTTTCCTTCAACTATGCACTTTATCTACTTACCTATATAAATTAAACTGAGCACCACAAAAGGCTTCTGCTTGTCAACAATGAATGAAAAGTCGTAAAACGTTTACACAACAAAACAAAAACAAACACGAAAGACAGAAATTCGAACATCAAAACCCACCGAAAACAAACACTTCCTGTTAAAAACAGGAAGTGATTGTTTTTCAGTCTTGATGACGTAGTAACATTGTATAGGGCCTTTTGTGCGAAATGGGCGGGACTTTAGTCTTCCACAAAATATGTATGTCGGCAAAGCCGCCGTGGGTGGAACAGTATTCATTCACCAATCGTTGTAGATTTTTTTATCTAATTTTTCTCACCAGCCAATCACGTACCAACAGCCTTGTCGTTGTCTCTGATATGCACCGCGACTTCCTGTGATCCACGTAACTCTACCCGACAGACTTTTTCAACCAGTTTCAGAATCCGTGAGCCGTTGTCATTCAGTAAATGTTTTTTAACTCGTCTCCTAATATGCATTCTGAAAAGTAGATGAAAGTAGAAGTGTGCATTTTGTATTTATCAGATATTTAGAAAAATATGTATTTTTCTGGGCGGCACGGTAGCGCTGCTGCCTCGCAGTAAGGAGACCTGGGTTCGCTTCCCGGATCGTCCCTGCGTGGAGTTTACATGTTCTCCCCGTGTCTGTATGGGTTTGCTCCGGTTTCCTCACACAGTCCAAAGACATGCAGGTTAGGTGCATTGGCGATTATAAATTGCCCCCCAAACGCCCCGAGCAGCCGTGATTCGAGGTAATTCTTGGTATCGAAAACCAATCAGATCGCTTTCTGCTACTAAGATTCTACCAAGAATTGAATGCTCGGGCCGATCGCAGCCCGTATCGGCTACCAAGAATTGACCATTCATAACCCGTTTTGGCAACTAAGAATTGGCGAATCACGGCTCGTGTTGGCTACCAAAACTCGGAAAGGGCGGGCCAGCCTCTTGTCAGTTAATGTATTCTGCAAAAGCTTGTTCGAGTCTGCACACAGACGCTTTGCGATTTGCGTTTCATTTTGAACTTTCTAAAAATGTTACTCACTAGTGTCGGTTTGTGCAGATATATTTACATTCACGTACACATTTTTTGAATGATTTTTTAACCATTCTTGGTGCAGTTTATTACATTTATTAAATATGTGTGCAAAACGTGTAAAGATAGATATAGTAATGTATAAATATAATAAACGTTGAATTGTATAATCATAGTTTCATTTTTTTATACTTAACACTTCACATATCGTTCATATCAATGCTAATACAGAATAATTATAGTTATACTCTATATTAACATTGATGTTATAAAATATGCTTATAAAATAAACCTACATCTTTAATACTCAAACGATTCTAATTGTGCTGTAGAACAGCATTATATATAATTAACTAAATGGTGTGTGTGCTGTTTACTATAAGTAGCCTATATAAACATTTCCCTTTGCAATATTTCCAAATGTGTATTTTACCTGATTCAAATTAATTAAATGTCAGCATCAACTAGAATATATTACTTCCCAAATTTTATAAATACATACAAACACAAGGCTGTGCACTATTATTTATTCATTCTTATACTTCCTGAGCAGCTCTTCGTTTCTGCACCCTGGCGGCTCGCTGCTTCTCTTCTTTCGTCGGCATCTTTTTGCGTTAAAACTGATTAAGTTAGTTTTGGTGTTGCAATTACTTAGTACGTTTTCTTTAACCTTTCACTTAATCTGGCACTTAAGTCTTCAATCTGCCTCAAGAATGATTAGCGAAGATTGGTAGGGTATGAGAACGGCGCCCATACGCATGCTCTGCACGGCCGCCGTGCTGCGCGTTGCCGAAAGTTGATTCTACAATAAAATAAAATAAAAATAAAAAGAGTAATAAAACTCATCACCCCGAAATCGGATAGTAGACGTCACATAGTATATGTGTACCAAATTTCAGGTCAATAGGTGAAACGGTTTGCGAGCTACAGGTGATTTAAAATTCTGGACAGACAAACAAACAGCCACGGTAGTGTATTATAGAAGAAGATAATTATGATACAATAGAATGGGCATGCAGTTTCTTTAAGTGTGATTTTAACTATGCCTGTTGTCCATATGTTCCTTGACAAATCAATCATTCATTAAACAGTTATTGTTTAATCAAAAAAGAAAAATAAACAACTACTTCTGCAATGTAGGATTCAAACCACCGTTCGTTGAAGAGAAAGTTTTTCTTATTATTATTATTTTAGAGATATATTCTTCCATTCAGCAATGTGCCATGAGCGGAATTCGAACCTGTATCCCTGCTATAATTCTTGGTAGATCGTCTCTCAAGAATCACAGCTATACCTCGACTAATATGCGCAATCCTTTGGCCCTAGTGGGTGCCTGGTGTATGGGTGGGTGGGTGTTTGTGTGTGTCCTGCGGTGGCTTGGCACCCTGCCCGGGATTAGCTCCAGCAGACCCCCGTGACCCTGTGTTCGGATTCAGCGGGTTGGAAAATGGATGGATGGATGGATGTATTTTGCTATAGTTTTAAATGCACCACTCTCTTTTGTCATTTTCCTATTATTTTTATTCGGTCCTGTGTAGTTTGCTCCCTTAATTATATCCTAATGGCAAATATCAAACACCCATGCAAACAACATTTAATGCTGAAAGGCTGTGGCTACTTTAGCATCATACCCACTAACATGCTCATTAATAAAAACTCAAATAATCAGAACATCTGGAAAAGTAGAATGCAAATCATGATGACGTTTACATATGTCTGCAAAATTAAACTCAAAAATTTCTTTTGTGATATTTTATTTCCAATCATGAATGCATTAAAAATATAATTAATATATTTCAATTACATCACATTTAAGTAGAAAATTTAAAAGAAATTAATTAAAATTCAACAAGTTACACAATTTATTCAGGTACATAATATTGTTATAAATCAATTTAACATGAAGATATATAGTCAATCTAATATTATTTTAAACATAAATGTTGAGAAAACATCAATACATATTCATTGGCTTACATATATCAATAGTTTTATAATTAAAAATTTCATTTGGTGGCCCATCGATGGTACCATTTTTCTGGTGCATCCCTATGAATCATACTGCAGTATTACACCACCATACTGATATACCCACATCCCTAGTACCTTCTTTCCATGTTCTTGATATCCTAATAGAAATCTTTCACCCTGCTCTTCAATCACCATTCCAAGATTTTCAGGGAAAAATTCTGAATGTGATTCCAAAAAGCTCATTTTGAGAATCATGTTGCAACCCAATTCTTTAAACTTAACCAATGCATTTTTCACAATACATTATGTAATAAGTCCTTCAGAGTAATCTGATTGGTCAGTTTGGCTTGGTGATGCGATCAAAAGAGGAAATGTGACAGTGAGACACACAAGAAGGAGGAAAGCTGCTTTTATTCCAGCTTTTCCTGGCAGACAGGTCTCGACCACCCAAGGAGGTTGTCCCTCTCAGGTTCAGAGCCAGGTGCACTACACTATTATTTCCATGACACTTTGAAACAGCAAACAGGGAAAGCAAAAAAGGCATTACTTACACCACTCCAGTTAGCCATAACAAAAGCAGAGAAAGTTTGTGTGTAAGCTCGTCCTCGATCACTTGCCTGCTGCTGAATTCTTAAGTCAGGTCGGTCTAGTCCAGACTCCTTTATCTTCTTTTTTTCTTAAAGTGAACGATTTATGAAGGGGCATTTTATTAAAGAAATAATTGAATTTTCTTTATTTTCTGAAGTTCTACTTGAAGTTGCCATCTCTGTAAAGTCGCGCTTGCTCATCTGTAGTTGTGTCAATGGCAAGTGTGAACTGTGAACCATTGACCTGAACTTGAAATAGTGCATTAACGATTGTCCAATCACATTAGATTAAAAAAAACCTAAAACAATACTGATTTGCTGCCAATAAATGTGGGAGAGTCTGGGGTGCAGAGAGCTGTATCCCGTAAAAATCTGAAATCAACCAATTAAAGGGCAACCTCGGGTCACCTGCTTGCCAAAAGATCAACAAGTTAACGTACAGTCTCATTTGACTGGCAACCTTTCCTCAAGAAATATACTGTAGGTATTCACACAGAAATTAAACAAATACAAGTCAGAACCATTTTAAATGGATGCTGACATGCACTGACACCAGGCACATTGTGCTAATAAATAAGTTTATTTCATGATTATTTCGCAGTATCTAATTAATTTAAGTAGAGTTTTTAAAATATTTGGAGGAGGGGTGGTGCCCCACCGTCCCACAATACAAACCACGACTGGCTGAAAATAAATCGAGGGACATTATGCTTAGTCTATATAATGCACTAGTAAGACCGCATCTGGTTTATTGTGTATAGTTGAGGTCAACACACTACAAGACATAGCAGCAATTGAAGCTCTGCAGAGAAGAGAAACCAAATGCATCCCAGGACTTAAGGGCATGTTGTACTCTGACAGACTCTGGGAATTAAAAATGTGTACTGTAGTCTCAAGAAAAGGAAATTGTGTGGGGACCTAATCCAGGTCTTCAAAATTCTCAAAAGCATTAATAAATTAGATCCAGCAGAAGGAAATCAAGAAGAAGTACTACTTCATACAAAGAGTTGTTGGAACCTGAAACAAACTACAGAGACATGCACTTGAAGCTGAAACTTTGAAAAAATTTAAGAAGTATTTGAATGAGAAATTGGGACAGCTATACGTCTTACATCTTGTCTGAAGAAGGGGCCTGAGCTGCCTTGAAAGCTTGCATATTGTAATCTTTTTAGTTAGTGTTGTGGTGTGAAATTTTGCAGACAAGTTGATAAATATTTTGTATGTCTTTATTTGTAACTTAGACAAAAGCAATGCAATATTAGTGTTACATTATAGATAACAGCAAGGGTTTGATGGTTTAAGAACCCCTTCACCTCTTTAGGAATTTTATGACAGGGTTAGGGAGAAGTGCCTCAAACAAGTTTGGTAAGTTTTTCTCTGCAGGATTCTCAGTCAACCCCCAGAGGAAAGCCAGGCTGCCTAACTGGCAAACTTTAGCTCAACAAACGGTTTTGGGAGGTGGCAGGTGTGAAGATATTTTCTGTTCCCCCATTGGTCTGAAGTATGGCTGTTTGGAACTGTCTTGTATCAGACACCTTTAAGCACCACAACACCCTATTGACTATAGGGGTTGGACAGAAAACCTATAAATTTGCTTGCTTTACCCAGCCCTCTCTATCTCACCAAACTGATGAAAGACCATCACACATCATGAACTGAAAAGGACAACACAATAAAGAGCACAACTCGGCAGCCATATTGAGATAGGCATGCGGCCTGTTCTGAAGAAAGCTGATCACAAAATGATGCCTTAACTAGAGACATTTTAAGTAACTAACAAGTCTGTGTGCCGCCTGAAACTACACATCACCATTTATCAGGTAGTATGGTTGCCAATATTCAGATGTACTTTGCATATTGTTATTATTTATGAATATTATCAATAATACATTGTTTAAATTGTAACTTAACTCCTTCTTGTCTTTTACTACACATAATTGCCTGAGGTTATACATGTAGAAGGGAAAGTGGGGAGAAGTTATATGGTACAATACCTTATAAAAAGTGGTAAGTCTGGGAGATTTGAGGCATTCTGACAAAGGCTACATATTAATAATACAAAAGGGGAAAGCAGAGTAAAATATTACTCTACCAAGACAAAACAGTTAGCCAATAAAAGATGTCAATTTGCTTGACTTCTCACTACTTAGGTCTGGCAAAAATGCCATCCTTCAGTTTATATTCAGACAAACCGAAAAACTTTTGGCACAAATAGATGAAACAGGATCCATCTTTTGACAGCATTTTGACATACTTGTTCATTAAAGCAAACTTAATATAACATGGTAGTAGCACTACTTTATCTGGGTGCACCAAGCTAGGTTTGATAATGTTTTTGCACCAAGCTCTAGCTTTTTTCTAGAAGGCCATTCCTTCTGAACTCAGTGGAAGTTGTGTTTGGATGTAATAAGTTTTTACCTGCAGCATTTTTGGGAAGGCCTAGATCTCTTACTAAATCATTAAGTTTATCCTATGAATGGCTTTGGCTTGAACATGCTGGGACAAGTTCTTCATTATCACTTGGTTTAAAGTATTATTTTAACCTCAACAAGGAATAGCAAGAGTTGAGTTAACTAAAACAAATATCTACAAGCACTTACCAAATATACTGTACATGTAAATGTGGGATTCACATATAACTAAGGGAGCAGCTGGTCTGCCTTTATGTCTGCCATGTGCTTACTTTCACAAGCTTGTGTGCTTGCCAGACCTGCCTGCACAGTCTGTCACCCCCTGAAAATCTGGAGTGCACCCTGTTGTGATACACTGCAATTCAAAGCTGACAGCAAGTCATCTATAGACACTATAGGCACTATACAGTTGTCTAGATGTCACTTCTTAAATGTAAGTGACATCACAATTAGATCTCTAGACAGAACATAATGACATATCACGCAAAAGAAATGGTGGACTGATTAAGAGTCAATTTTTGACTCAAGAGTCAGATGGAAACTTAATAATATGGTGCCCATTAACATGAGTGCAGGGACAGATTCCATTTCAAAATAATCCACTTTCCTGTGAAAGTGTTCTTTCCACGTTTTTTTGTGATCAACATTTTATTGGGAAAAAACAAATTAACAGGAATAAACGGACATAACATACAAAGGAACCCAACCCACCCTCTCCCACTCTCTCCCTCCCAGCCTGAACCAAGGGATTATTTTTAAGAAAATCAAGGCATTGCAAGCTGAGATTTAAACAATTCATCCGGAGAAAACCAATATCGCTAGAACCACATTATTTCCTAATAATCATTTGTGTTGGGTTCAGTTTCTGAGATTTAATTGGTTAAATTGTACAGGGCGGTCCAGATCTAATTTAGCAATTATTGCTTTGCATTGCATTAAAAGCTGCATACTTTGATTTGGACCAACCTATAAATTGTGACAGACAGACAGACAGACAGACAGACAGACAGACAGACAGACAGACAGATAGATAGATAGATAGATAGATAGATAGATAGATAGATAGATAGATAGATAGATAGATAGATAGATAGATAGATATGTATAGTGCTTTTCTAGACACTAAAAATACTTTACATAGACAATGGGGAGCCACTTCAACCACCACCAATGTGCAGCATCCACCTGGATGATACATTTACATTTACACATGATGATGTCACACCAGCAATTCTTGTGCCGGTATGCTCACTACACATTAGCTATTAAGTGGTGAAGATGTGAGAAAGATAACCAATTAGAGACTGGCGATGATTTGGGGGCTATAAAGACAAAGCTGTGGGCATCAGGAAACACTCTGTTTTTTCAAGGGAAGTTATGATCTCATTTTTACATCTCATACAAAGGATGGCACCAATTTTACAGCACAGTGTCCCATCACTCCAGTGGGGCACTGAGGTCCACACATAGACCACAGGGTAAACACTCTCTACTGGCCTCACCAACATGTCTTTCAGCAACAACCCAAGCTTTTCCTAGATAGTCTTTCATCCAAGTGCTGTCCGGGCCCAAACACACTTACCTTCAGTTGGATTACCACTTTGGAAATGCAGGTGGTACAGCTGCTGGCACCTCTTCACCTTTAGGCCCCGTGGTTGAGTGAGTATAAATTTGTGAGTTTATGTTTATAATTATATTTCCTTCATATAACATCTTGATAGACATTCCTATGGAAGCATGGAGGTGTTTAGGAAAGATGGCAGTGAAGTTTTTAACCAGATTGTTTAATGGAATCTTGGAAAGTGAGAGGATGCCTGAGGAGTGGAGAAGAAGTGTACTGGTGTCGATATTTAAGAATAAGGGAGATGTGCAGGACTGCAGTAACTACAGGGGAATAAAATTGATGAGCCACAGCATGAAGTTATAGGAAAGAGTAGTGGAAGCTAGGTTAAGAAGTGAGGTGATGATTAGTGAGCAGCAGTATGGTTTTATGCCAAGAAAGAGCACCACAGATGCAATGTTTGCTCCGAGGATGTTGATGGAGAAGTTTAGAGAAGACCAGAAGGAGTTGCATGCCGTCTTTGTGGACCTGGAGAAAGCATATGACAGGGTGCCTCGAGAGGAGCTGTGGTATTGTATGAGGAAGTCGGGAGTGGCAGAGAAAGTATGTAAGAGTTGTACAGGATATGTACGAGGGAAGTGTGACAGTGGTGAGGTCTGCAGTAGGTGTGACGGATGCATTGAAGTTGGAGGTGAGATAACATCAGGGATCGGCTCTGAGCCCTTTCTTATTTGCAATGGTGATGGCGGCACGGTGGCACAGTGGTAGCGCTGCTGCCTCGCAGTTAGGAGACCCGGGTTCGCTTCCCGGGTCTTCCCTGCATGGAGTTTGCATGTTCTCCCCGTGTCTGCGTGGGTTTCCTTCGGCTGCTCCGGTTTCCTCCCACAGTCCAAAGACATGCAGGTTAGGTGGATTGGCGATTCTAAATTGGCCCTAGTGTGTGCTTAGTGTGTGTGTGTGTTTGTGTGTGTCCTGCGGTGGGCTGGCACCCTGCCCGGGATTGGTTCCTGCCTTGTGCCCTGTGTTGGCTGGGATTGGCTCCGGCAGACCCCCCGTGACCCTGTGTTCGGATTCAGCGGGTTGGAAAATGGATGGGGCGGCACGGTGGCACAGTGGGTAGCGCTGCTGCCTCTTCGGCAGACCCCCGTGACCCTGTGTTCGGATTCAGCGAGTTGGAAAATGGATGGATGGATGGAAAATGGATGGATGGAAGGATGGATGGACAGGTTGACAGACGAGATTAGACAGGAGTCCCCGTGGACTATGATGTTTACTGATGGCATTATGATCTGTAGCGATAGTAGGGAGCAGGTTGAGGAGACCCTGGAGAGGTGGAAATATGCTCTACAGAGGAGAGGAATGAAGGTCAGTAGGAACAGGGCAGAATATATGTTTGTAAATGAGAGGGAGGTCAGTGGAATGGTGAGGATACAGGGAGTAGAGTTGGCGAAGGTGGATGAGTTTAAATACTTGGGATCAATAGTACAGAGTAATGGGGATTGTGGAAGAGAGGTGAAAAACAGAGTGCAGGCAGGGTGGAATGGGTGGAGAAGAGTGTCAGGAGTAATTTGTGACAGACGAGTATCGGCAAGAGTGAAAGGGAAGGTCTACAGGACGGTAGTGAGACCAGCTATGTTATATGGGTTGGAGACGGTGGCACTGACCAGAAAGCAGGAGACAGAGCTGGAGGTAGCAGAGTTAAAGATGCTAAGATTTGCACTGGTTGTGACGAGGATGGATAGGATTAGAAATGAGTACATTAGAGGGTCAGCTCAAGTTGGACGGTTGAGAGACAAAGTCAAAGAGGCGAGATTGCGTTGGTTTGGACATGTGCAGAGGAGAGATGCTGGGTGTATTGGGAGAAGGATGCTAAGGATAGAGCTGCCAGGGAAGAGGAAAAGAGGAAGGCCCAAGCAAAGGTTCATGGATGTGGTGAGAGAGGACATGCAGGTGATGGGTGTAACAGAGCAAGATGCAGAGGACAGAAAGATATGGAAGAAGATGATCCGCTGTGGCAACCCTTAACGGGAGCAGCCGTAAGAAGAAGATTGCATCTTGATAGACACCATCCATCCATCCATCCATTTTCCAACCCGCTGAATCCGAACACAGGGTCACGGGGCTTGATAGACACCACACCAGAAAACAAGTTTAGAAAAAAAGGGTTTTTCAATGGATGTGGTTGGCTTATTTTACCCAAAAAAAAAAAAAACTACCATTTTGCAGTCATTTTCCCCCATGTATACTTTGTTTATTATTAACTGGAATTGCTATGATACAACTCATTGTGCAAACTCCACAGAAAAAGGTGAATTAATAGGACAATGAAAAAGAGGGAGTAAAAACTTAAAACTATAGCAAAAGAATTTATAAGTTTCTCATCAATGTAAATCTCACACTACTACTCTTTTGTAAAGGTAAAAAAGAAAAACAGTTAGTAAAACATGAGGTCAATTAGTGAGAAAATGACTGACTGCTTGGGAGACTAAATGGAACAAAAACCTGCAATGACAGGAGCTATGAACTTCTGTAAGCAGTCACTGGCTTAGACGTCAGTTTC
Source organism: Erpetoichthys calabaricus (assembly GCF_900747795.2). Lineage (NCBI taxonomy): Eukaryota > Metazoa > Chordata > Cladistia > Polypteriformes > Polypteridae > Erpetoichthys > Erpetoichthys calabaricus. The sequence goes on from NC_041397.2 coordinate 171,579,777, forward strand.
CTTCTTTTTCAGTGCAGTTGACCTTTGTGAATACAGTCATAAAGAAACCACAGAGCTACTGACATATTTAATGGTAAAGGATCAACCTTCTTGAATGAATATTAACCCGGTTTAATTACGTTTGCAAGTCAGTAGAACCTGTCGCTAACTAGTATGTTTTTATTATATAAGTGCATTACTAGATCGTTAATAACAATTGTTTTTTTATTATTTCTAAGGTATACAGTTCTTTTACATACTTTGAAAATACAGAGTGCCGATTTTTTCTTCTTCTTTTCAGATTTATTACGCTTAATTGAAGACGGAAGCTTATTATCCCCGCCTCAGCAATACGGATTGGTGAGCGACTGAAAGGTACGGGTAAGTCTGTTGAACGCATTTTCCCTTCTTTTTTTCATGAAATAAATAAATTCGGGGTAAGAATGGCATTTCTTATATCATTCACACTTGCATAAGGCACTGTGTTCTACAGTGTATGCGTAATCAGGTTTAAATTAACGAGGCTGGTCCGTGTACTTTTTGGTATTTGAAATTTCATTTTAGCGGACTAAGGCTGTTACGAAGTGTGTGAGTTATACCAGCCGCTCGCAGTGCAAAGGTCTAGTCAGTCAGTCTAAAGTAGGCAATCAGTGCCTAAGTGGGGAAAAGTGTTCGGTTTGACGAGCCACACGAGCAAAAAATCCGTGTATAATGATTATACAATCTTAACATTTTTATTCGCACACGGGCTTGTACTACTGGTGTTCCCAGATGGAAGAAGAAAAATAGCACATCGTACAGCATATATATACCTACATTTGTTCAATTAGGAGTCAATAACCTTCCCATGGGCTCACCACCTATGGGAGGGGCCAAGGAGGTCGGGTGCAGTGTGAGTTGGGTGGTGGCCGAAGGCGGGGACCTTGGCGGTCCGATCCTCGGCTACAGAAACTGGCTCTTGGGACGTGGAATGTCACCTCTCTGAAGGGGAAGGAGCCTGAGCTAGTGCGCGAAGTTGAGAGGTTCCGGCTAGATATAGTCGGACTCACCTCGACGCACAGCTTGGACTCTGGAACCAATCTCCTTGAGAGGGGCTGGACTCTGTACCACTCTGGAGTTGCCCCCGGTGAGAGGCGCCGAGCAGGTGTGGGTATACTTATTGCCCCCCAACTTGGAGCCTGTACATTGGGGTTTACCCCGGTGGACGAGAGGGTAGCCTCCCTTCGCCTTCGGGTGGGGGGACGGGTCCTAACTGTTGTTTGTGCGTATGCACCGAACAGCAGTTCAGAGTACCCACCCTTTTTGGAGTCCCTGGAGGGGGTGCTAGAGGGCATACCTTCTGGGGACTCCCTCGTTCTGCTGGGAGACTTCAATGCTCACGTGGGCAATGACAGTGAGACCTGGAAGGGCGTGATTGGGAGGAATGGCCCCCCCAATCAGAACCCGAGTGGTGTTTTGTTATTGGACTTCTGTGCTTGTCACGGATTGTCCATAACGAACACCATGTTCAAGCATAGGGGTGTTCATATGTGCACTTGGCACCAGGACACCCTAGGCCTCAGTTCGATGATCGACTTTGTGCTCGTGTCGTCGGACTTGCGGCCACATGTTTTGGACACTCGGGTGAAGAGAGGGGCGGAGCTGTCAACTGATCACCACCTGGTGGTGAGTTGGCTTCGATGGTGGGGGAGGATGCCGGTCAGGCGTGGTAGGCCCAAACGTGTTGTGAGGGTCTGCTGGGAACGTCTGGCAGAGCCCCCTGTCAGAAGTAGCTTCAACTCCCACCTCCGGCAGAACTTCGACCACATCCCGAGGGAGGTGGGGGACATTGAGTCCGAATGGGCCATGTTCCGTGCCTCTATTGTTGAGGCAGCTGACCGGAGCTGTGGCCGTAAGGTGGTCGGTGCCTGTCGTGGCGGCAATCCCCGAACCCGTTGGTGGACACCAGCGGTGAAGGATGCCGTCAAGCTGAAGAAGGAGTCCTACAGGACCCTTTTGTCCTGTGGGACCCCGGAGGCAGCTGATAGGTACCAACAGGCCAAGCGGAATGCGGCTTTGGTGGTTGCTGAGGCAAAAACTCGGGCGTGGGAGGAGTTTGGGGAGGCCATGGAGAACGACTTTCGGACGGCTTCGAGGAGATTCTGGTCCACCATCCGGCGTCTCAGGAAGGGGAAGCAGTGCAGTGTCAACACTGTATATGGTGGGGATGGTGCGCTGCTGACCTCGACTCGGGACATTGTGGGTCGGTGGGGGGAATACTTCGAAGACCTCCTCAATCCCATTAACATGCCTTCCAATGAGGAAGCAGAGCCTGGGGACTCAGAGGTGGGCTCCCCCATCTCTGGGACTGAGGTCACCGAGGTGGTCAAAAAACTCCTTGGTGGCAGGGCCCCAGGGGTGGATGAGATACGCCCGGAGTTCCTCAAGGCTCTGGATGTTGTAGGACTGTCTTGGCTGACACGCCTCTGCAACATCGCATGGACATCAGGGACAGTGCCTCTGGATTGGCAGACCGGGGTGGTGGTCCCCCTCTTTAAGAAGGGGGATCGGAGGGTGTGTTCCAACTACAGAGGGATCACACTCCTCAGCCTCCCTGGAAAAGTCTATTCAGGGGTCCTGGAGAGGAGGGTCCGTCGGATAGTCGAGCCTCGGATTCAGGAGGAACAGTGTGGTTTTCGTCCTGGTCACGGAACAGTGGACCAGCTCTATACCCTTAGCAGGGTCCTGGAGGGTGCATGGGAGTTTGCCCAACCAGTCTACATGTGTTTTGTGGACTTGGAAAAGGCATTCGACCGTGTCCCTCGGGGAATCCTGTGGGGGGTACTCCGAGAGTATGGGGTACCGGCCCCCCGATAAGGGCTGTTCAGTCCCTGTACGATCGGTGCCAGAGCTTGGTCCGCATTGCCGGCAGTAAGTCGAACCCATTTCCAGTGAGAGTTGGACTCCGCCAGGGCTGCCCTTTGTCACCGATTCTGTTCATAACTTTTATGGACAGAATTTCTAGGCGCAGCCAGGGCGTTGAGAGGGTCCGGTTTGGTGGGCTCAGGATTGGGTCACTGCTTTTTGCAGATGATGTTGTCCTGTTTGCTTCATCAGGCCGTGATCTTCAGCTCTCTCTGGATCGGTTCGCAGCCGAGTGTGAAGCGGCTGGGATGAGAATCAGCACCTCCAAATCCGAGACCATGGTCCTCAGCCGGAAAAGGGTGGAGTGCCCTCTCAGGGTTGGTAGCGAGATCCTGCCCCAAGTGGAGGAGTTCAAGTATCTCAGGGTCTTGTTCACGAGTGAGGGAAGAATGGAGCGTGAGATCGACAGGCGGATCGGTGCGGCATCCGCAGTAATGCGGGCGCTGCATCGGTCTGTTGTGGTGAAAAAGGAGCTGAGCCGCAAGGCGAAGCTCTCAATTTACCAGTCGATCTATGTTCCTACCCTCACCTATGGTCATGAGCTATGGGTAGTGACCGAAAGAACGAGATCGCGAATACAAGCGGCTGAAATGAGTTTCCTCCGCAGGGTGTCTGGGCTTTCCCTTAAAGATAGGGTGAAAAGCTCAGTCATCCGGGAGGGGCTCAGAGTAGAGCCGCTGCTCCTCCGCATCGAGAGGAGTCAGATGAGGTGGCTCGGGCATCTGATCAGGATGCCTCCTGGACGCCTCCCTGGTGAGGTGTTCCGGGCACGTCTAACCGGGAGGAGGCCCCGGGGAAGACCCAGGACACGCTGGAGGGACTATGTCTCTCGACTGGCCTGGGAACGCCTTGGGATTCTCCCGGAAGAGCTAGAAGAAGTGGCCGGGGAGAGGGAAGTCTGGGCATCTCTGCTCAAGCTGCTGCCCCCGCGACCCGACCTCGGATAAGCGGGAGACAATGGATGGATGGATGGAGTCAATAACAAACCTAACGTGCACGTATTTTTATTTATGACATCTTTTCAAACCTGGTTTATAGTTGTGGACGATGGTGGAGCGAATCCTCTAATGGCAGCACCAGGCCTTGGAAACCTCCTTGAACAAAATGTCGGTCCATCACAGGACCCACTTACGCACATACCCATACACGAAGATGGCCAGTTTGGAATTGCTGGTGAACGTAATTGGAACGTTTTTGTGGAGTGAGAAACAAATCCGAAGCAAACAAGCAGAATGCACTCATAAAATTAAACGGCCAGGGCAGTTAAGAGCGATACCATCGAGGAATAATTTTTGGCTCCCAAAAGACCCATCCCCATGAAGGCTACAAAAAGAACCCTAATTTACATCTGTAGCAGACACCATTGAGTAAATAACAACCACTAGTCGGTAACTGACCTATGTACGGAAACGTATTAGGGCCACGGTGAAGAAAAAAAAATACGGACACAGTGAAGGAAAAAAAGTACATGTCGAGATTAAAGTCGACATGTATTATTCTCGTAGTTTATTTTGTCATTGTAAAGTGTTCCCCGACCCAGTTGTTAATCGCTACGCGCTTCTTAAACTGAATGCTTTATATAATTTTCATGATTAAATGTATTAAACATGCACGGTGTTGTGGCGGTAGTGTTGCTCCCTCGCAGTAAGCGGTCCCCCGGTGTACGTTCAGTGTAGAGACCTTTATGGCAAGTGTGACGAGGCTCCAAAAAAACTGGACATATTAATGGGTATCGCACAGGTTTAACTTAAATATTGTGTAAATGTTGGGTTCGTGATCTGGGAGGTATTTTTCATACGCGGATTACTCGTTTAGCCGGATGTAATTGTTGACGATCTGGCATGATCCTGGATCTGTCGGTTTTTCGAAACTCTTGCTGGAAGTGTTCTCATAGCAACACATCCTAATCCTGCAGGTTTGTTCTATGTAAACAAGGATTAGCTCACACACTTAATCAGTGTCCATGCATGGAATTCATTCAGTCATGACTTCGCCTTTCATGAATGAGCGACCAATTGATATCGGTCCGCAAATTAAAAGAAGAGAATTTCATATAGAGAGGGGTTTGCGCGATCGGCAAGATCCTTTATTGCTCCCGAAGGAAATTCTTTTCGAAAGATACCGCTTTAGCCGAGGGGGAATATTTTGCCTCAAAAAGTTATTAGGACCTTATATTCGAAGTCAAACTCGGCGAAGTCGGGCTCTCATAACCACACAGACAGTATGCATTGCTTTGAGGTTTTTTGCAAGCGGCACTTTTTTAATATACTGTAGGCGATGCGGAAAATCTATCTAAAAGTGCAGTTTGCCAGGCAATTCGTAAAGTCTGTTTGGCTCTGAAATATTTCCTTCGGGTTTTCATTGTGTTTCCTGGACACCTGCGTGTGCAGACAAAAGAGGCGTTTCATGCCATTGCAGGTAGGTAATACACAGGTAAAAACACCCACAGTTCCATAAACAATCTCACAATCAGCCTAACATTCTCATTTCCCAGGGTTTCCAAATGTGATTGGGGCACATGGGACTGATCAGAGTGGAGTTTGATCAAACATTATTTGGAAAATGTACCTCTCCTCCTGATGAATAATCAGACACAGTGTCTTCATCAAATATTTGACCTTTGTCAATATCTCGTTGGTCAGACACAGGTTCTAAGGATATGACATTCCCTGCAACTGACCCAACAAAAAAAAGAGGGCTATATGGAACATACCTATGGCACACATGGAGGACAAATACATGCAATGACCATCCTTTACCTGAAATGAAGTGACCACTGCATCCTGCCACTGGTTCTGAGGAGGAGATTCCCCGTGGAATGCCCTCAGAAACAGGGCGATGGGCATTTTGCTGGAGAGCCAACTCTTCTGCAGGGGTTAGGTCTGGACCGCGTGGACCTCCACCTGTTTTTTGCTTGTCTGCCTTCTTATTCGCTTTAAAATTAATGTTCTTTATATATGATTCTTTATGTCAACAATTCTTTAGTTATATACCAATATGTACCAGTTTGAAGTATATTCTTGTACTTCAGTTTAACCTGTTCCCGTGTTCTCCTTGTGCTCACGTTTGATCTGGAATTATGACATATTAAATAATAATTAATCTGACACATAGGAAATGAAACGCTGCTTTCAGTAAGTACAATGCACACGTGTTTAATTTGTCGGCCACTTTTTTGCCAGCCGTCTTTTCTTGTTTGGGTTGCTTTTGCAGTGTTACCCCTTGTGCATATTAAATCTTGTAATTCTTCATGTCCTTCGAATGAAAGGTCTTGCTCCGCTTGTGTGAAAAAAAAAAAAATGCGCCTGTTCTTTCGTCATTTTGTTACAGCCTATCAAAGACTTGCTGATCATGTTTTCTAGACTCCATATATATGGGCTTTTCAATCAGTGCGGGCGCGCGCATTCATCTCGGATGATTAGATCCAGCTAGACTAATCTACTACACGGCTGCATTTGAAAAACCGACTTATCCCAGATGAGATTCACTGGCATTAACTCATCCAAGATGAGGCTTCTGATCTCGGATGATTTAAGCGACGTACGGAAAATACCCCCCTGGTGGTCGGAGACACAAACACAGAATTCAATACATGTTCTTCTGAGTGGGCTTTCTTTATTGCATGCGTGCTGTCTCTGTCTGACGTACCAAACCCCCAGTTCCTATCCTTCCACTTTCTTTCTCCACATAACCAATCACCACACAATAAACGTCCTTGTGAAATTAAAACTAATTATAAACTTAGACCACAGAGTGTTCAGAACTTTAAAAAAATCTTCGTTATACATGTTTAATTATGCCATCCATTCAGGGTTGCACCCATCCCAGCAAGCATTGTGTGCGAGGCAGGAGGAAATCCTGAACGGGGTGCCAGCACATCGCAGGGTGAATACGAGCAATACATACACTAGCAGGGTCAATATAGCATAACAAAACCCCACATCCCACATGACTTTGAAAGCAAACTGAAGCACACCGAGTAAACCCACCAGAAAAACATGCAAATTCAAAGCAGGGAACACCAGTGGCATAGCTAGGGGCGGGCGGAGGGGGCGGTTCGCCCCGGGCGGCACATTTTTGGGGGCGGCATTATTGGCCAAAAGGCTCAGAACACTTCACGTGTAAGCAGCAGGGTTTGTAAAAATATCACTCATGAATGAAAAAAGTCAAATTCTCTGATTTTCATCCACAAATGCTTCAAAAATCATTTTCAGACGGTCCTTCTGTGACGGCATAAGACACGGCAGTTGAAATTTATGAGGCAATAACAAAAATAAACAGAAAAATTACACCGATTAATAATTTCTAGGAAGATAAACCACTAATTCACAATGTATAATTTCATTTCGTTATCAATCCGAATGCGTTCTTGCTCATCCTCACGTATCACTTGTACACCACACCGGTTCTGGTTTTCGCAGCGTAATTATATGAAACTAACAATCAAAACACGGCTTATCAAGTGCGTCTGTACTATATTCTTGTCTAGTTGATGCTTATAAATAATTATATGTGAAAAATATTACTGTTTCTCTGTATATAAATACACCTATGCAAAATGTATCTTAATTTTTCTCTGTACATCATTTTAATTTTCTATTTAAATAGGTTAACATATTCAGATATGTTGGAGGGCAGCAAATTGAAGCCCCGCCCCGAGTGGCACAAAGTCAAGCTACGCCACTGGGGAACACCCGGGCTCCCCCTTGTTGCGAGGCAGCGGTGCAGCCTTCACGCCACCGTGCCCCCACATGTTTAATACATTTCATCATGAAATTATATCAAGTATTTATCTTAGCATTCTAAATGTTCAGAGAGAAGGAATATCATGAAGTGAATGTATTCTATGTGGTGATCTCTGCCTGTGCCTCATCTTAGTGCAAGAGGAAAACAGTTTAAGAAGTACGTACGGATTAACATGGCTTGGGGAACACTTAACACAAAGCATTTAATGTGCTACATTAATTTATGAAGGGGGTTGAGAAAATCTAGTAAATTAAACATTGATTTTAAGATGGTTTAGTTTACGATGTTCTACTTTAATGACAAACTATGAGAATAAAGTCAGCTATGAGAATAAAGTGGAAAAGTCGACTTTATTCTCGACAAATGCTTTTTTTTTCTTCTTCACTGTGTCCATATTTTTTCTTCTTCTCCGTGGCTCTAATACGCTTCCATATTTATGACACTCCAATAGGTCGTAATTTTAAAAGAACTCTTGCTGCATACAATATCACAGGTTAAGGCCAGGTTTTCTTAATGTGTTAGTGTCCTGTTAGTTAGTAAACTATACATTAAAGGCTTCAGTTTTTTATACATATTAGGAAGTTTTTCAAAGCCGAAATCACCAAAATTAATATGCAAAAAAAACCTTCCCAGAATGAAATGAATTCAGGCAATAGCTACTGTATATGAGGATCCACACAACCCAGTAAAGAACCATAAATTGCCATTAAAGAACCAGTATTTTTAAGAATGTACTTTCAAACTCTTCATAGACAACAACCTTTTAAAATTAAAAGAAATGAAATGTAATTGAAATGCCCTTTCAGTGTCTTTAAAGGACGACTCAATGCTGTGCCTTTACAGGTCTTTTTGGGACCCGATTCTAACACCCCTTTCTAGTTGTCTAGAGACATCAGATTTTTAACCCCAGACCCATTTTATATTCATTGACCATCTCATCTGTAATAACGATGATCTAAAGTTTTAGAACAAGTGGCATTTAGAATTTTTTTGTGGGTTGTAAACAAAGTATGTTAAATGGAGAGTACAATCCACCATCTTTGAGGTATCTGGTTGGGGAAAAACTGTCCTGAAACTCATTGCAATGTTTAAAATGTGTAGCAACTGCATAACAAAATATGACATTTAGAAATATTTTTTCTATTTTGTAAAGGTAGAGTCTTTACATTTCTGAGCTGAAAAGAACACAGATTGTGTTTATGGACTGTGAGCAAACTACTTAACCTAAATGCATTAGAAAATCCTTTAAAATGAATGGTGCACTAAAACTGGCCGAAAGACATGGCAAAGTAAAAACTTTTTAAAACCTGTACAAATTATGGAACATGTCATTTTTTTACTGTTCATTAACTGGGGGAAATGTCAGAAACAAACAGTTGAAATTTAGGCTGCTTTTACTTGTTTCAAACACAAACCTGGGCCAAATTTGACCCAAGGAAGTTTTAAAGGTTATTTATGTACCTGACCAGGATTATGTAATTTACAGGGAACATATGTATTCTGTATTATTTCAACAATGCACAGAACACAGACTTCTTCCAACTGTGTGACATAGTAGTTAGGACAAACCCAGAGGTTGTGGGTTCAGATCCCACTACTAATGCTATGTGACCATGAGCAAGTGATTTTACCTGCCTGTTCTCTAATTTGAAAAAGAAATCAATTGTAAGTTGCCCTTGATAAAGGTGTCAGACATTTTAATAAGTAGTAATAAGAATAATAACAACTATATGTTATGGAATTAAATTTTGAGTTCACAGCAAACTAAACTGTGATGAGCACTTGTAGTAGTTCTGTGGTCCAGTGCAGATGTCGCTTGATATGGCTTGAAACAAACCCAAATCCAACAGCAATAATACTTAAAATAATACAGAAAGTAACAAGTATTCAAACTTCCGTCTTGACGTCTGCCTAATGATACAGCCTACACCTAATCGGTGACCATTAAGTCACCAGGCGCTCATTGAAATGAGTCCTAGTGGCCTGGGTCTCACAAAATAAGCAGGAACCAAGCTGACCAAGAAGCCTCATGGGTGGTTCCAAGAACATTTCCCAAAAGATGAAAAAAAAAAATGATGGGGATAGTTCTGAGCATTGTTAGAAAAGACATAAAATGTTAAAGCAACACAAGTGCATCAGATAGTTGGTTATAATAAACAGTTTTTCAGAAATTAAATGGTTAACATCTTTGTGTGAAGATGGGGAAGTTAGTTATTAACAACCAATGACAGAACAGCCAAACACTACAAAACAAAGCAAGAGGTGTTGAAATAGTATACACAGTTCTACTGCTTATTGTCTAGTTAAGCGACAGTGACATTTTACTCTCCATTACTTCAGTGCCTCACCTATTCTGTTGGGTGTGTATTGGTCCTAAAATAATATCAAAATTGTTTCAGGACTGTCATTCATCTTTAACAAATCAACTTTAAAGTTTGCTTCTGACATGAGAGACTTGCTGCTCAGTGGTAGATACTTTAGCATTACTTAATAATGGATGTAACAACCTGGTTGCTTTAGGAACAGACATAAGAGGTATTTTTCATTCATGTCCATAAAGATTTTTGCATGTTTTTGTAAATTAGAAGTGAACAGTCCTTTTTGCCTACAAACAGGGGCTTTTAAGTTTTTTTCCACATGCTTCCGGGTTTACCATATTAGAAGCTGAGTTAAAAGCTGATTGGTTGAAGGCGACTGATTTTTTTCCGCACAGTTGAATCACCAATTCAGACTTGCATCAGGACCATAAGCACTTAAGCCAGATGTGTGAACCCCCTCTATTCAATTTAACAAATCACTTTAATGCAATTAAAAAGCCCCTTGCATGGCAAGATCCATCTCTGGCAGGAGCGCCAGACAATCGGAAAGTTCACTCATATGCGTAGCCACAGTTAATCTCAGCAGGCCAATTAAACACTCCGGTTAGCCCGCTCACCAATCTTCACATGGCTCCTTCTACCCTTTTCTCTTTCATCAAAGAGTGTTTGACATTACTTACCTGTTAATAAACAGAAGCTTCTTCTTCTTCTTTTGTAGCTACTCCCATTTTTTGAGGTAATTTTTTAGATTTTTATGGCCAGATGCCTTTCCTGATGCCAACCCTCCCTGTTTTATCCGGGTTTGGGACCAGCACCAAATGGAGTCCGGGTTTGTTCCTAAGCAGAAGGTTTATTCTGCAGTTATTTGATGTGACAAAATAATAGCAAATTGAGCTGGGTACATAAGTTGTTTTTTAAATTAGTTGGTTAGGTCATATAAGTCTGGTCTGCAGATGGGATATACGGTTTAGGGACTAGAAAAGACAGGCACTGATGGTAAGCTTGATTAAAATTATTTTGCTTGGCCAGTGTATGTGACACACAATACAGTATACTGACGGGTTTATTTTGCCTTCTTTTTCAGACATACATAATAGATGCACAACTCACTTATCTTTGTTTTTTTGTTTAGTTTAAACCAATTGTTGCCATCATATATTGCATTTCACAGTAAATACCATTAAACTCAGAAACTAGATCTATGTAATTATTTTAGCTAAAACTGAGTTATTTACTTTAATACATTCTTGTTTATCAAAGGGGTGATATGTTGCATGTTAGTTTGCCATACAAGTAAGACTCACTGTTCTATGACAATGATACTATTAAACTCGATGAAATGATTTACAATTCCATAAAACTTACAGTATAATGCCATTTTAATATGAAACTAAACATTAATAGTAGAGCTTCCATGTAGATGTTGCCTATCCTGTATTGCTTGTAGTGTTTAATGGTACCTGACATCAACTTTGTTAACCAAGTTAGGTCTGCAATTCTGTTTAATGCAAATGCATACATATTAATCAGTTATATTTGTAACATATTCCTAAAAACCATATCCCAGCATGTGAAAGGGTCTTTTTCAAGAGAAATATTCATTTGTGGAATATCATCTTATGTTTTAATATACTGAAGAGCTGAGCAGGTTCCAGGAAATGTGGCAGAAAAACCAACCCGGCAAAGCAGTTTAAATGTGATATCTTCAGGTACAGACACCTAGTTCTAAAGTACACTTTATCTGTTCAAGTATATTTTATAAAGAAAAGGGTATGTTTGTTTTTGACTTTGCAGTGTATTCTTTTTGTATTCTCTGGCAAATGGGTCAAAGCAAATTTGTGAACTTGATCAGCTGTTGTATTGCATTTAAAGTTATGTTTTTATTTTTTAGACTGATAAGTTGAGCCTTTTAAAATTTAAAGTTAATTGTTTACTTGCCTCAAGAACTGGAGGACATTTTAAAGTAATCTTCTTTGGGATTCCCAGAAGGTCATTTGTGAGATGGAACCAGAAATCTAGCAGTTTATATTCCATTGGCTGTCACTAGACCACAATGTCAATCATGATATTGAAGTATTACAGTATACACCAAAAATATAAAATCCATATTATAGGCACATTTAGATGTTTTAGAAACAACTGGATACCATTCAATCCATCGGTGCTCATTCAATTTGCTAATAGCTGAGTTGTCTCAGTATCCCATCTTGACCCTTTTTAAAAGTTATGGGCAGTTTATTTCAAATTCTTACACTAACTTGTGTGCAGACATGCTTCATGGATTCTGCCTTGAATGCACACCCTTATAATTTCTATATTTGTCCTAAACTATACTGAATGTGGTAGTACTAGTTTGTAAAGGAGTTTATTCAATGATAAAAGATGTGCTGTGGTACTGAAGACACCTTCCAATGAAATAAACTTAGACATTGGAGGATTAATGTGATGAAGTAGAGGACCAGCTCTTTCTTCATGAACAGATATTTTACAGTTTTTGAGAGTTTGCCAGTCCTGTCTACAAGTGCATTGTGGACTTTGAAATAGTTTATAACCTGAAAGAGACGCCCTGGAGATGGAAGGAGCTTCCTTAGGGCACTGCCTCCCCGAGACGCTAGATGGCAGCACCCTGGGATTACAGCGGTGGCCCATATTCCTGCAGGGCAATATGGGACTTGGAGTTCTTTATCTCAGCCCTGTTGGGTGCCATGGGTACTGTCAGGAGGTGCTGTGGAGGACTTGTATGGGATGAGGTTTTCGTCTAACCTGGAAGTGCTGGCAAACCATGTGGGCAGAAGAGTGAAAGCACAACTGGGTTAGCCAATATAAAAGGAACCACCATAAACCCTGCCAACAAGCCAGAGACGGGTGGATGGTGGACAAAGCTTGTTGGGAGGAGCGGAGGAGGAAGAAAGAGAGAGAGAAATAGAATTGTGTGGGGTGTATTGCTTATTTACTTTTGTCTGTAGTGCTGGGAAAAGCACTGTGAAGAGTTCATTAAATTAACAAGCTCTTTGTGCTTTTAACTTGTGTCCTCAGTGTCTGTGTGTTGGGGAGAGAGGAGCGACAGTGCCCTCTAGTGTCCACAAACCATATATCTATTCTAGGTCAATTGTGATGCATTTTAGGGCATAATGCATATACTGTATGAGGTTTTCTTGATTGTTATTTAATTATAAGCTTGTAAATAATAGCTGTTCCTGAACTTGCTGCACAGTACCAGTTACACATAAAAAATATATTTTAGTGGGCAGTTTAATAGCTATGTAGAGTTCTAATTTACTGTGGCACAGGTAAAGTAATATACAGTTAGGTCCATAAATATTTGGACAGAGACAACTTTTTTCTAATTTTGGTTCTGTACATTACCACAATGAATTTTAAATGAAACAACTCAGATGCAGTTGAAGTGCAGACTTTCAGCTTTAATTCAGTGGGGTGAACAAAACGATTGCATAAAAATGTGAGGCAACTAAAGCATTTTTTAAACACAATCCCTTCATTTCAGGGGCTCAAAAGTAATTGGACAATTGACTCAAAGGCTGTTTCATGGGCAGGTGTGGGCAAGTCCGTCGTTATGTCATTATCAATTAAGCAGATAAAAGGCCTGGAGTTGATTTGAGGTGTGGTGCTTGCATGTGGAAGATTTTGCTGTGAACAGACAACATGCGGTCAAAGGAGCTCTCCATGCAGGTGAAAGAAGCCATCCTTAAGCTGCGAAAACAGAAAAAACCCATCTGAGAAATTGCTACAATGTTACGAGTGGCAAAATCTACAGTTTGGTACAAAGAAAGCAAGCACTGGTGAACTCAGCAACGCAAAAAGACCTGGACGTCCACGGAAGACAACAGTGGTGGATGATCACAGAATCATTTCCATGGTGAAGAGAAACCCCTTCACAACAGCCAACCAAGTGAACAACACTGTCCAGGGGGTAGGCGTATCGATATCCAAGTCTACCATAAAGAGAAGACTGCATGAAAGCAAATACAGAGGGTGCACTGCAAGGTGCAAGCCACTCATAAGCCTCAAGAATAGAAAGGCTAGCTTGGACTTTGCTAAAGAACATCTAAAAAAGCCAGCACAGTTCTGGAAAAACATTCTTTGGACAAATGAAACCAAGATCAACCTCTACTAGAATGATGGCAAGAAAAAAGTATGGAGAAGGTGTGGAACAGCTCATTATCCAAAGCATACCACATCATCTAAAACACGGTGGAGGCAGTGTGATGGCTTGGGCGTGCATGGCTGCCAGTGGCACTGGGACACTAGTGTTTATTGATGATGTGACGCAGGACAGAAGCAGCCAAATGAATTCTGAGTTGTTCAGAGACATACTGTCTGCTCAAATCCAGCTAAATGCAGTCAAATTGATCGGGCGGCATTTCATGATACAGATGGACATGACCCAAAACATACAGCCAAAGCAACCTAGGAGTTTATTAAAGCAAAGAAGTGGAAAATTCTTGAATGGCCAAGTCAGTCACCTGATCTTAACCCAATTGAGGATGCATTTCACTTGTTGAAGACTAAACTTTGGACAGAAAGGCCCACAAACAAACAGTAACTGAAAGCCACTGCAGTAAAGGCCTGGCAGAGCATTATAAAGGAGGAAACCCAGCATCTGGTGATGTCCATGAGTTCAAGACTTCAGGCTGTCATTGCCAGCAAAGGGCTTTCAACCAAGTATTAGAAATGAACATTTTATTTCCAGTTATTTAATTTGTCCAATTACTTTTGAGCCCCTGACATGAAGGGATTGTGTTAAAAAAATGCTTTAGTTGCCTCACATTTTTATGCAATCGTTTTGTTCACCCCACTGAATTAAAGCTGAAAGTCTGCACTTCAACTGCATCTGAGTTGTTTCATTTAAAATTCATTGTGGTAATGTACAGAACCAAAATTAGAAAAAAATGTTGTCTCTGTCCAAATATTTATGGACCTAACTGTAAAACTAGACAGTCTTAAAGGAATAATAGATGCTATATACGGTAGTCTTCTTTGATCGAGTTTCAAGTGAAGAACATTTTCTAGTGATGGTGTACATTCATTTGTCTTTGCCAAATGGCCCATTGCATGTGTTCATTAGGTATGGTTTTCCTCAGCTTTCTTTGAATGGTATGCTCATTGCCATGTTCCTTGAACTTCTTAGCAAAAATCATTACTCTTCCTGCTATATTTCTCTTGTACAAGAATTTAGGTGTGAAGTTTCCTTGTTGAAGTAAGTGTTCTTTTTTGCACCAAAACAGGAAGGCATCACTAGCAGAGAGCCAGAGTCTGAAAGAGGGATTTGAGTAATTAGTACTGCAAGAATCCTGATGAGGGTGCGGAAATATGAACATATCTCACCAATCCTTCGGTCACTTCATTGGCTCCCTATCCACCTCCATATCGAATACAAACTCTGTTTGTTTACTCACCAGTGTATCCATGGAAATGCTCCACAATATCTTAAAGAACTCCTTATATTACAATCCACTACAAGAAACCTCAGTTTTACAAATACCCACTGACCTTTGCCCCCCTGTGACCAAACTTCATACAATGGGAGACCGAGCCTTTGCAGCCGCTGCTCCATGGCTCTGGAATGCCCTACCAGAGAGCCTGAGAACACAGCAGATTGTGGGCTGTTTTAAAAAACCGCTAAAGACTTTTCTATTTAGGAAAGCATATCAACAAGAATGCTATAATTATTGTTGTTTTTATCTTGCCTTGCCTTTGTTTAATCTTTTTATGTTGCACTTTGAGATTTATTGCTAATGTAAAGTGCCCCTATAAATAAAATGCATTATTATTATTATAATTACAGAGAGTATAGACACTTATGTAGCCCCAAATGACTAGCCACCAAGAGGTTGAGAGAGGCACACCTAATTTTAAATGAGTAAGGTTTTGTTGAGGGGATCGGAGTTCATTTCCAGGTATTGGGTCAAAGTGTGCTTATATGTGTGCTGCTTAGAACAGATAAGAATTAGCTTGTAGTTACAAGGTTTACAGTGAATGTTTCTTCCAGGCATCTCCTGGTTTGGCAAAGTCTGCACAGAAACTCAAGAGGCCAAGTGAACAGATTTTGGCTAATGGTGAAGATAATTTCTTCAGCTCAGCAAATAAAATTGCTTTCCAGCCTGTTTTTCACTCTGGAATGCAGGCTGAAAAGGGAAGGAACTCCCAGCAAACCGGCCCCGCATCTGCATCTTTCTCAAACTTTTAATTGCAAAGTATGCATTGTGCTAAACTGAAAATCTAACCAAAAATGGTTAAAGTTAATTCTTACAAAAAGACTAAAGTTATTCAAAATCACTTACGGTACTTTCGAAATGTTTGTTTTGTTTTAGGCCTAATATGGAAGACCTTGAGAAGTACTCCTTTACTGAAGAAGGGGAGCTGAGGCAGAAAGAAACTTGTGAAGCTTTTGTGTTCAACTACTATAAAGATGATTATGAAAGCAACCACCTTCGGTACCAGGCTTTGGGGCATTTAATTACCCAACACGTATACAGGGTTCTTGAGGAGAAATGCAATCTGCAACGAGTCTACATTCCCGTAGAAGCCAGGGAGCAAGAGCCCAAGAGTCTGTTTTTTATGAGCCCTGGGGCTTTGGATAACCCAAAGGGACTTATAATTTTGATTCAAGACCGAGGAGCCATTCGTGCAGGTCAGTGGAACATAAAGGTGATTGCCTCTGAGGGTATGGAAAAAGGAAGCCAAATCCCATATATCAAAAAGGCACTGGGTGAATCTTCAGGTGTCATTGTAATGAACCCAAATGATAATTTTTTAGAATCATTTGGTGAGTGTGATACCACCACTGAATACATAAGAATGTCTGAGAAAGAAGAGTTGATTAATAAATGTATGAAAGACAAAAGATTTATCCCACTTGCCAAAAGAGGCAGCACAACCCCAGAGGAACATGTGCAATACATCTGGGACCACTTTATTGCAAACTCCTCAGCAAATCAAATTGCTGTTGTTGCTCACGGGTATGGAGGGTTGGTTTTCATGGACCTTCTTTCCCAACGCAGTGAGCAGGTGCAGAAAAAGGTTTATGCTGTGGCTTTGATTGACTCTGTTCATAACATGTGGCACCAAGTTAAAGATAAAGAACTACAGAAATGGATCCAGAAACACTGTCGAAAATGGGTTCTCAGTTCCAAACCTATTGACCGTTACACAACTTTCATGAAAGTGGATTGCCCACAAGTGTCTGCAGGGACAGAAAGCCGTGAATATGCTCCCTGGAGCTGCATTCAATCAGTCTTTAGATTTTTCGGAAGAATCCTGAAGGGCAAAACCACACATTTTTCAAGGGATGTCATTATCACACGAAGCAAAAGTGAGAAAAAAACGACTCCCCCTTCTAAGGAGCAGTGGACAAACAGACGTTTAAATCGCAAAACCAGTGGTGTAGGGCGCTCAAGAACATCATGTTGAGATGTTTTCATTCAGTCTTCCACTTCAAGGGTGCACTGATGTTTCAAGATGTAACATTATTTAAATGTATTAATAGAATTCAATTTTTGATTAATTTTCTGTGCATGCATTGATTTAAGAAACAAGTAGACTATAAAGAAATTAATTATTCATTGAGTGTGCATGGTTCATAGTTAAAATTCAGCAGGATGTCTCCCGACCTATTCATTAAAAAAACTTGTCCAGTGAAGCCCATTTCATGCAATGGTACAATCCAAGTTAGAAAATGTAACTTTTTTTTAGCCTTGTAATAACCCAGGAAAGTTTTTTTTTTTTTTTAATTTTACAGTTTACAATTATAGCTTACAGGATCTGGATAGATTATAACTCCTTGAAACTGATCAATTTGTTTAAACCGCTTATTCCATAGATTGAGGTTATCACTATTAAGAGAAACAATAGGAACACAAAGAGTAGAATCCAGCACATTCCCAAAGGTCTCTGTTGATAGAATTTGGTATGGTAGCATTTGATTTATAGACATAAATGTGTGTGGTTTTTCATTTCTAGGCATGTGTCCTTGCTGCTGTTCATATCCTTTGGACAAGTCTGTGAATGTTTTTAAGTAGGACTACAGCCCTGGGGCCTCATTTATTAAACTTGTGAACACACAAAAAGAGGATCAAAATATGTATTCGCAACTTTCTATGAAAACATCAGGAGCTATGCATGTTCCCTTGTCAAAGTTCTCTTTTATATGTTTACGTTATGTCGGCCCCATGCATACGCAACATTTGGCGAAACTGAGAAACAACAACACCCTCGATCAAGCGGGGATATGCAGCCAAACCAAACTAAATTCGCACAGATAATATACAGAATTGAGCCATTATTACAGTGTGCATTGATATGACAAACATGTTACACCTCAAACAGTGAATATGATGTGCAGACTGTATTTTAGTTGCCTTTTAACTGGGACCAATGCTGTGTATTTCCACTAAAGAAGTTTTTGTTTTTCATCAGTTTATATGAAATGTAATCTGAGCACTTCACTGCACTTGTATTGCAATAAGGGCACAAGTCATCTCTGATGCCAAGATGAGACTAACAAACATAGCTAAATGGCCTAGGTCAGCAAGCGATTGTGCTGTATGTGGGGGCTGGCTTGTTGGTAAGGTAACTGGCTGAACCCTCAGTGTTTCATATGGCCTGTACTATTTATTGCAACAGCAGTCATGTCATGACATCCATCCATCCATCCATTGTCCAACCCGCTGAATCTGACTACAGGGTCACGGGGGTCTGCTGGAGCCAATCCCAGCCAACACAGGGCACAAAGCAGGAACCAATCCTGGGCAGGGTGCCAACCCACCGCAGGACACACACAAACACACCCACACACCAAGCACACACTAGGGCCAATGTAGAATCGCCAATCCACCTAACCTGCATGCCTTTGGACTGTGGGAGGAAACCGGAGCGCCCGGAGGAAACCCACGCAGACACGGGGAGAACATGCAAACTCCACGCAGGGAGGACCCGGGAAGTGAACCCAGGTCCCCAGATCTCCCAACTGCGAGGCAGCAGCGCTACCCACTGCGCCACCGTGCCGCCCCATGTCATGACATGCACCAGGTAATAAAGGCTACCAGGTCAGATGCTAGTGTAGACTTTTTGATTGATTGATTGATAATCACTAATAAACCCACCCAGGAGGACAGTATAATAATGTAGGATTTGAAAAATAAAATTTTAACTAATGATCAGTTTTGCCTTCAGCAATAATCAATTGTTGGTTATTATTATCAATTAGTCCAATAATTTGTCAAAGCTCCTACTTTATTTACCTTACCCTTCTCTGTTGTAGGAGGAAGTCTCCACTTGTTTTAAGAAACAGAATAATGCAATTTATTGATAAACACAAGGATTATAGAAGTATGATAACTGCATATATATATATATATATATATATATATATATATATATATATATATATATATATATATTATAATATGTGTTGACATGTAAGACTGGACACCGACAGACTAGACAGACAAATGTATAACATATATGCTAGCTGTTCTATTTTATCTTGGCACAGTTAAATATATTTAAAGTACCAGTTCTTTATGGGTGATGTATGTTCTTGCTTTGTTGGTGCTCCAGGTTTAAGTTGGAGATTCTTCATGTGTTGGAGTACACTCTTTCTCTTTGCTGCATGATCCTTGTCAGTGTGGTGCTGCTGCTTCCTCAGCTTGCCTTCTGCTGTCTTTGGCCACTTCATAGGGAAAATGCATTAGCCATTCTGGCCCAAGAGATTAGATGCTGAAGTTCCCTTCTTGAAGTCCTGGTTTCTCAGCCTGATCAGACTACTGTCACACAGCTTTACCTTGACAAACTGGGTCTCAGCTTCTGATCCACAAAAATAAGAGTTTGTCGAATTTGGCTCTCCGAGGGACCTTTTAGGTTCAGAGACCAGGATTCAATTGTTTTCAGTTATTTTGGAGAGTTCCAGAGAGGGTACCCAGAGAGAATCCCTGAACTTCTCTTAACTTGCCATTTACTCCTTGTATTCCTTTTCCTCTCACTTACTTTGAGAGATAGGGTGCATGTAGTTTCTGAGGAAGGTTGAACCTTCTCCTGATTAGATTAAAGTCGCTGCCAGTTACAAAACCAGTGTCTTTTAATAGGTGGGTTCTTCTGTCCATCCTAGTAGTCACCCCTTGAATTACAGGTGTTTGTCTTTGCTTGAGTCCATTTCGTGCCTTCTGGCTCAGGAGGTCTGCAGAGGGGCCTCTGGAGAGATGTCAGTTCGACTCCGATTTACACATTTGTCATCAGATGAAGTCCAGGCAGATCCTGGTACAAGTTGGAGTTTAATTTGGAATGCAAATGGGAGAAGACACAGCTAGATACCTGCATCCCTGTTAAATCTACTTTCTTAACAGGCCAGGGGCTTCATTAATAAACTCTGCGTACACACAAAAATGCTGCATATTCCCACTTCCACGCCCACTTTGAGATGTATGAAAACTAAACTTGACGTAATTGCACCAACAATTTAACAGCACCCTCACACCATATGTACGCACGTTTCTGCTCGGTTTTGCAAACAGGTGGCTCCCAGTGTCAAAGCAGTGCTACTGTTTCTGTGTCGTTTCCCTTTCTTTTTTAGATTTGCATCAATGATGCCGGATTTATCAAATACAATGAAATTAATTGCATATCATTTACACATTTAAGACACTTGATTGTAATCCTTTTGTAACAATATAATGGTGCACAAAATGGCTAAACTATTCCAAATACAATAGCTGCTTTAGAGTTGTTACTCTTAGTGCAACACTGAGAGTATTTTAACCCATGGTATCTATGTGTGGTATCACAGCTGCACAGCAGCTGATCAGAAAACTCTACAGTGGATTGTGCCGAGAGTGCAGAGGATTATTGGGATACAGCATCCAGCCCTAGAGGTCATTTATAGCACACGCTGCCAAAGGAAAGCCACCAGCATCTGCGTGGATTCCACTCACCCATGCGCACAGTCTATCTGAAATTCTCCTAGCACTTTGGTCAGTGGCTGTTGTATGTAAAGTGCTTTATAAATAAAGTTGACTTGACTTGACTACCCAGCAAATGCTTTAGAGCAGGGGTATCAAACTCTGGGCCTGGAGGGCTGCAGTGTCTGCAGGTTTTCATTCTAACCCTTTTCCTAATCAGCGAGCTGTTTTCACTGCTAATTAACTCCTTTTCCCTTCCTTTTAATAGCCCTGTTTTTAAGGATTCAGTTCCCTGAATTTATTCTTTTCCTCATTAAATGTCAGCCAAATAGAAATGAGATGTGAAATGAGTTAACAGATGACCAGCTAAACCAATTTCACTCCAACAAATCTCTTAATGAGAAACTGATTCTTGCTGTTAATTAAACCTGTTATTTAATTCCATGGCTTGTTGCTGCTGTCATTCTGCCACAGCAGACATTTCCAAAACTGTTGATTTTTCTGTTTTTTCTAAGAACATCATTAAAATGTTATTGGTGACCCGAGAGATCAACCTTACGGAGGCCATCGCCTTTCTTTATTTTCAGATATTGTGTGATGGGCACAGGTGAGCTGGTCATTTGGTGGCTCGTTTTGTGTCTCATTATTGTTTGGCTGCTCATTAAGGATAAAGAGACAATTAAGGGGTCTGAGTCACATCAATTAAAACAAAAGCAAAACCAGTTAATTCGCAGCAAAAACGGCTCACTAATGAAGAAGATGGTTAGAATGAAAACCTGCAGCCCTCCAGGACCGGAGTTCGACACCCGTGCTTTAGACCCTTTCCTGCTTGGACCTTGCAGTTCAGAAACAGTTTAATCCCAAGAGCTATAAACGCACTCAATCAGTCCTACAAGTGCTGCTGGTAGAACTGTTTGTACTTAGAATTACAATTAACTCACTGTAAAATTGCACAACCTCAGCCACTTTATGAACCATTTTACTTCTCTGCACTATATGTAGATGTATATTGTACATTTATTTATATTTATGTAATATTTTTCATTGTTCTCTATCATATTATTATTAGTATTGTTATTCATCATTTTTTATGTGAAAATATGTTCACATTTGAATCAATGCAAAGTTTTATAAGTGAGACCATTGGAAAGCACTTTCCAGGTTCAGAGATGGCTGTTTTCTTAGTGTGAAAGAGGCCTGAGAAATATTCTGTTGAGCAGTGTTATGCTGTCTTGGTGTTCTTCATAGATAATCAACTGAAACTGAATAAGAAAGACATTCATATTCCATCCATCCATCCATTATCTAACCCGCTGAATCCGAACACAGGGTCACGGGGGTCTGCTGGAGCCAATCCCAGCCAACACAGGGCACAAGGCAGGAACCAATCCCGGGCAGGGTGCCAACCCACCGCAGGACATTCATATTTTTATTTCAAAACATTTAATCCTGCAGGAAGCACAGGGGTTAGCAATATAGCATCACAATCCTAGCTTGGTCACTCTGCTTTAACCTATGCCCAATAACTCTGTCTACGAGTGTGCTCTCTGACAGACGCATCCAGGTTTGGTTTTGGCCTTGTGCTTGGAGCTGCCAGGATATGCTGTAGGCCCCCAAAATAGAAAACTTGAACTTTTCATTTCAATATTTCAAACATTTTTTATTTAATGGCTAACTAACACTGCTTCCAGGAAAATAAGTTACAAGACTGAGAATACTATATGTTCAATTTGTGCCAAACTTTTCTGATCTCTTCTTTTCTGACAATTTAGTGAAGGTTAACCATTAGTAGAGTTTATAGTTACTTAAGTATGTATTTAAATGTATTTTTGAAAGTGCAGAACTCTTTTGCTTTCTATTTAAGAATGAGATCACAGTGACTTTAAAACAGTAAAACCAGTAGTTCTTGAAAGGCACTTCCTACAGAACACTAGCAAGATGCACAATCAAAACTGCATAAACACATGAGCAAATTGTTGCAGGCATAGATTAGTCTGACTGGGCTATTTCCACCAGTTAAGTATTTTGAGTGAAGCCAATTCTTGGATTAAAAACCAGGCATAACCTTAATCTACACTGAAATAAACCTTAAAAATATGCCAAAAATCATTCTGCTGTGAACTAATCCAGTTTCTATTTTTAAAAACCATGAAATAAGAATCTGAGGAAACTAGGTTGATCGGCCATCTGAAGCTGTTGCAGGAGCCTCTGACATCATTGCAAGGTGATCATGTTTTATGGATCCTTCAGAAGAAAATATCTTTCTGAAATCAATTAATCTAAAGAAGGTTTTCAGGGCCGCAGAGACCATCGAAGCAGCAGCAGGAGCAAGGTAACAGCCAACTGTGGGTAAGGTGTCAATCCCTTACATGGCAAATGAATTGATTGTATGTTTTAACTTCCTTATAAATTTGGTCACTGCAAAAATGGCCTTCACCTATGACACTCGGAAGTGAATTAGTGCCACAGAATATACTGCTAGCAGTCTGCAAGATACTCGAGAAAGATTCTGAATTTAAAGCTTTAAACTGACCTGTAGCTGATATTCTAAAAGAATTTACTGGAGTTATTACCTTACACCAGGTGATCCCCATTCCCTCTCTTCAGAACAAAGTTCACCTTTCATGGCTCAAACTGCTGTTTCTGTCCACCCCAAACCCTTCCCTATCTTTTTATTTTCTTATTAGTTGCTCTTTTTATATATCTCTCCATATTTTCAATTACTCTCCACCCCAGACCCTTCTCCTCATTTTCTAATTAGTTTATAATTTTATATCTCTGTCTACATTTTCAATTACTTTTTAAGGGTGGGGGCTGCTCAGTGTTATTAGCAATGTTGCGTTAGAGTTGCAGGGATCAGAGCAGGCTCCTGGTCAAGTGATGTTCTCCAGGCATTGCTATTAAATTTCCATCCAAATAATGGAATTGTCTCACTGTGCCTGTGTGTGCTTTGCAGTTGTCTGACATCCCACCCCAGCTTGCATATTGTTTTTCACTCGTTTCTATTGGGTTGGGTGCCACCTTTCCAGATTGTGAAGTTGGAATACAGCCCAAATTGTTGGTCAAACACTGGGCAGTATGGATTTATCTTTCTTCTAGGCTACATGTCTCCTTCTTTTTGTGGCAGCATAATGGCCACCAGAGACCACTGCATGCAAACAATCCATCTATGTTCCACTTACCAGTAATGCCACTTCAGTTACCTGTGTTCTATCTCTGCCTCAAACGAAAATACGTGACTAAGTCTCTATGGTGCAGTGGCACTTTAACTACTACAAAATAGTACTACTGATAAAGACCTTTTCAACGACACACTAGAAGAAATTGCAGTCTCTTTTACTCTTGGAAACCGCCATCTGCCTATAAGTGTGTCTTCTGGAGCAACTTCATTACATTGGTGGCAAAGCAGTTTACATGAAGACAGCACACCTGTCCTGGTGGCCACAGATTTTTTAAGCCATTCTAATGAATTTGTAGCTGGCCACATTTTTTAGGAAATCTACAACCATTATTTATAACCAATATCAAGTCCATTTTTCTGACCAAGCTGTACAATAATTCTGGACTGGTCTACCAATATACAATGCACATAATGAACTAATAGTCTAGGTGACAACAGCTGCTACAATCCCCTTTCCACATCTTTCTGTTTAATTCTATTGCCTTATCTCATATTATTATTTTTTCCAGTAATGCATGGTTTTTGGATATCACAGCCTATGTAGGGTGCAGCCCTAGGGCATTAGTCCACAGCTATGCACATAACATGTACACACCCACACCATGTCAACTTAGGTCCGGTTTATACTTGACGCTCAGAACACTGAGACGCACGCATCATGGCTGCCACGTGTTCCCAGCATGCTTTTGATGCGTCTTCTGAGTTTGTCGTCAGAAATTAATGCGTGTGAGTTGCAATACCAGCAAAATACAGTATAGGAGGTGTTTGTGTATTCAAGTTTTGGTACGTGACATCAGCATCATTGTTTACTATCAACATGTGACAGCAAGCCGCAATGTAGCTCCAACAGGATAAATCTATGTGCTTCAGTGTTTGATGAATGGTTAAATGCAGTGAAGCAAATCATGAAACTTCAATGCTGACATGCAAATGTATTAATGGAGCTTTTCCTCATCTATTTTTTGCATAGGTAATGCAAGCGTCGCATATTCCCCATCATAATGACATAATACATTTAAGGGTCTCACATACCATCTTCAGTGTCACTGTTGCCACCTTTTTTTTTATTGTGGACCTTTGCAGCAGCATCCTGAAACCCACACGTTGTGTAGCGTTAAGTATATCCCCGGCCTTAGAGTTGTCACTCCCTTGGTTCACTGACCCAATGTCTTACTTGTGTTTTTGAATGGATGAGTAGTAATTTTCTCAAACTAAATAAGGAGAAAACAGAAATCTTAGTTGTTGGCAAAAATGGATATAGTGAGGGTATTAGAAATAAACTTGATCCATTAGGCTTAAAAGTCAAGACAAAGGTAAAGAATTTAGGGGCATTTATTGGCTCTGATCTAAATTTTAAATCACATATTAATCAGATTACTATGACAGCATTTTTTTCACATAAGGAATATAGCAAAAGTTAGATACCTTACAATTTTGCAAGGTGCTGAAAAATTACTTCACGCTTTGGTATTTAGTTGACTACATTAGTGTAACGTACTACTTTCAGGACTACCTAAAAAAGACATCCATTGATTGCAACTAGTGCAGAATGCAGCTGCTTGAATCTTAACCACCATCTGATCAAGGCACCTTGCAGTCCCTGTTTTGACGGATTTAAGGTAGTACCCCAGATGTCCATTTGACCATCATCATCAAATTCTTTCACATGAAGCCTTACAACCATGAGGACTGATTTAAATCATTTATGTAAGGTAGAATGCCCAGTGTCGGCTGGGTGATCTTGTGGCCTTGGAACCCCTGCAGATTTTGTTTTCTTTCTCCAGTCTATCTAGTTTTATTTTTGTTTTTTCTGTCCTCCCAGCCATCAGACCTTACATTATTCTTGGTTATTCAGTATTGCCTTATCTTATTTTTGTTTTTTATAAACGTTTCTTTCTTCATCTTGTAAAGCACTTTGAGCTACACCATTTGTATGAAAATGTGCATTATAAATAAATGTTGTTATTGGTAGGAGACGGAGTTCTATACTTATTTTTTTTTTTGCACAATATGTTTGTGAAAGGATTTGGTGGTAATTATTTTTAACAGTTTTTCCCCTTAAGTCTGAAAAAATCAAGGGGCTGAAGTTAGGTATGCATTCATCTGGCTTTTTATTCACGCCTATCTAAATATTCGCTTTAAGTCAGCTATTTATTCACACAGCTTTTGCAAACCAGTTTCTTATTCTACGTTAACAACAATCTCAAATTCATATTGCACCTGTACACAAAAAATCTTGAGGTTGTTACTTCAAATCTCACTACTTATATTGAATAACCATGAGCAAGTCATTTTTTCCGACTTGTGCTCCAAATGGAAAAAAACAAAAGAAATGCCGCCAATTGTATCTCAAATGTTATAAGTTGCCTTGAATAAAGGCATCAGCCAAATAAGTAAATAATAATAATAATACATATGCAAGGCTGGTGTGACAATATAACATATTCTGCACCCGTCCCACTCCAGGGCCACTCCAAACAGCCCCATTTGCTATGGCTTTTAGGACATACTGTCTCATAGTGATTTGCTGAGAAAGATTTACCAGATTGTTACAGTTTATTTGAAGAGTGCAATATGTGGGATCAGTGTTCCTGTTATCGACAGTCTGAGCTTTTCTGATATGGATGCTGGGAAGGAGCCAACAAAGAAGCTCTTTGAACTTGTTAAATGTCAGACAATGAAGGGGAACAGGTGGCTGTTAGGATAGGGATCTACGCTGGCAATCGGAAGGTTGCTGGCTCAAATCCCATAAACGCCAGAAGTAACTCAACTCCTTTGGGCCCTTGAGCAAGGCCATTAACCTGCAATTGTTTCATCCCGAGTATGATGTTAACCTGCATCCAGCCCTGCAAGCACTAAAAATAAATTTGGAAGTAGGTGGCAGGAATGGCACTCCAGCCACTGTAAGAAAACCTTGCACTGTTCCACTGTGGTGCTGAGGTGTCACCCATTGCATAGCTGCACTTGGGTCCCAATCCAGGTGGTTCATCTTGTGGTGGGTGCAGCAATGTGTTGTAATCAATGCATGCTCCCAACCTCTCCTCTCCTCTCCTCTCCTCTCCTCTCCTCTCCTCTCTGGGAAACACTCGCAAAACTCACTAATTCTTTAACAGTGCTATTTGTTATCATGTTCATTCTCCACTAAGATCAACTGTTTTTGGGAAATACACCCTATATTGACAATGCTTTCTTGGTTAAAAAGCTAGGTCTGCAAATATCTGTTGCCATCACTGTCCTTTTACTAAATATGTGTTAGTGTGTGCAAAAATGTGAACACATTTGGAATATGTAAGGTTTTTGAGACTCTGCTTTGCAAACATACGTTTCCAAGCCTATCCAAAAAATAGGGTTAACCATATTGGAGTTTTCCATTTTGTTGGAATTTACCACCATCCTGAATCTCTAATGCCTTAAGAGATGTGGCCAGCTCAACTGCTATATACATTGTTGCCAGTTGTGGAGCTATTTAATTTAATTAAAATAAAATCTCCAGGTGGACTTTCATTTTCATTGCATTCTGATGTGTAAAGTATACTGCATTATTACTTAAATAAGTCATGTACTTCTCAGCATATCTTTTGTCCTCATTTAAATGGTGTTTTCAGTGCTAGCATTCCAAACTTCCTTAATTAAGTATTTTCTAAGTTAGCATCTTGGTTGCATTTTCTCTGTTTTGTAATTAGAATGATGATATTCTGTTTTTCATATGGAAAAAGACTGAATTCTGTTTATAACCCTGGTCTTTTTCTCTTTGTAGTGCTTAACCATGAGCTGATTGGGATACTTGTTTTCAGTTTTGGAGATACTGGTGATCAATTCTGTATCCTCTCTTGTGAGGAGATAAATTTAATAAAATAATTTCCTGCTAGCAAAAACGAGTTAATTTGCCTACTGCAAGTACTGTATTTGATATGCCTACTTTTCCAAGGTCTAGAATAAGTGGAACTTTATCAAAAATAACAATGGCATCTTAGCTGCAAATGACAGAGGAAAGCAACTGGTTATCAAAAAAAAAATCGTCAATGATCCACTGATTACGAAAAAAAGAACTGTCTTGAATTTTGGTAAAGAAACCACCAAGAATTCAAAAATTTACAATCTTGTATGAAATCTAAAATTGATGAGGCATTTTTATCAAACATAAGAAACACAAGACATTTGACAAACAAAAGGAGACCATTCAGTCCATCAAGCCTGTTTAGTTAATAGCTAAGCTGTCCCAGTATCCATCCATCCATTTTCCAACCCGCTGAATCCGAACACGGGGTCACGGGGGTCTGCTGGAGCCAATCCCAGCCAACACATGGCACAAGGCAGGAACCAATCCCGGGCAGGGTGCCAACCCACCGCAGGACACACACAAACACACCCACACACACTAGGGCCAATTTTAGAATCGCCAATCCACCTAACCAGCATGTCTTTGGACCGTGGTAGGAAACCGGAGCGCCCGGAGGAAACCCACGCAGACATGGGGAGAACATGCAAACTCCACACAGGGAGGACCCAGGAAGCGAACCCAGGTCCCCAGGTCTCCCAACTGCGAGGCAGCAGCGCTACCCACTGCGCCACCGTGCTGCCCCTGTCCCAGTATCTCATCAGGATTCTTGTTAAGGGTTGTCAAGGTTTCTGTTTCAACTACATGTCTTGGTAATTTGTTCCAAAGTCTTAAAACTATAGTATTTGCATAAAGAAGTCCTTTCTAGCTTCAGTCTTAATTTCAATTCCCCTTAATTTCCTCTGATGCCCTCGAGTATGTGATTCACCCTTAACCTGAAAGAATGTTGCTAGATATACTTTATCAGTGCTTATGAGGATTTTAAATACCTTGATTAGGTTTCCATGTAGCCTACTCTGTTTGAGACTAAACAGATTTAACTCTGAGTCTGTTTGTAAGTCCTGGGATGCACTTGGTTGCTGTCCTCTTCACAGCTTCAAGTGCTACTATGCCTTTCTTATACCGTGGTGACCAGATGCCACATGCATAACGCTGGTAATAGAACTCACACTACAACTTGGCTTACAGACAAAAGTGGAAATGTGTGTACGCACAAAAAAATTCAGATGCACAAAAACGTGCATAAGCCAACTTCCACACACCTCAGCTCCTTAAATCCTGGTCAGTGTGAAAAGTAATGCACGTGCACACGCCTGCCGCCCCACCCCGACTCCTCCCAGAATTTTGCACATTTTAATATGCAAGTCAATATAAATATTACCTTCCCTGTTCGGTGTTTGGTTAAAAGACAATGGCAAAAGCACATGGAAAAAAAGAATTTTGATGAACGTGAAGTGGACTCAAGAAAAACATACTATTTGTTGGCTTAAGCAGTGGTATAAACAACAAAAGGAATTTGATCAAGTAATACAGAGTGGTGGAGACACTCAAAAGTTCAAGTTCAGAAAGTCACACGATGCCCAAAATAAAAAAGAAGTGGTCAGATATCAAAGTTAACATGAAAAGGTGAGTCATAGCACTGTCTGAGTGTCTTACTGAAATGTATTAGGGTACAGAGAAAAGAAAAAAATAGGGACACAGTGAAAAAAAGGTCAAAATGTCCACTTTAATCTCATAGTTTATTTTGCCATTAAAGTAGAACATCGTAAACCTAATCTTAAAATCAATGTTAAATTTACTAGTTTCTCAGATCCCATCGTAACTAAAGTAGCACGTTAAATGCTTCGTATTGTATGTGTTCTTCTGTGCAATCTATGTGTGTGAATCACTACGTACTTCTTAAACAGGCTTTCTCTTACGCCAACAGGACACAGAATACATTACATTCATGATATTACAGCTCTCTGAACAATTTAAATACTGAGATGTATAGTTGATATCATTTTCATGATGAAATGAATTAAAGCATGTATTAAGCATGGGGGCACAATGGTAGCGATGAGCTGGCACCCTGTCCAGACATTGTTTCTGCCTCCCACAAGATGTTTGCTGTGCTGTGTGCAACCTTCGATGAAATTATTTAATGCAGTAGTACTATCTCTTTCAAACATACCAACCCCAATTACTGTCCTTCCTTTTCTTTCTCCACGTAACCAATTGCCACACAATAAACTCTTTAATAAATATCAGACCATCTGTAAGCTTAGAACGATGATTCTTCAAAACATTTAAGGAACACTGAAATATCTTCGTAGTACATGTTTAATTATTCCATCCATCTATCCATCCAGTCCCAGCAAGCATACAGTGTGAGGTGGGACCAATCCCTGGACAGGGCACCAGCTCATCGTTACCACTGAGCCACCGTACTCACGTTTAATTATTAACAGTATACATTATTTAAATGAAGTTCATGTTTTATCTGCATAATGTAATCTACATATGTTAATGCATTTCACCTTAAAAATTATATTGAGAGCTTCAAAATGTTAGCTCTTGGAAATCTAAATTGACTTAGAAGCCAGTCGTCATCATCTGTAAATATGCGCTCTTTTCTTTTGAGTTGAATTGAATTCCTTAATTGTTCTTGTATGGTACAATGAGATTCAATATGCAAATCCTCCCATAAACTTATTTTCCTATAAAATAATTAAATAAAAATAATGCAATAAAAAACAATGAAAAATAGTATTCAATATGAAAGCTGTCACATACTGTACATGAGCATGGGAGGCAGCTAAAGGTCCTGAATGAGAGTAATTCCATGCCAGACCAGGGTGTGGTGGAGTACACCGACTCTTTATCTCACTTCTCTGAAAACCAGTTATGGGAAATTCCACCAGGCCCTAACGACGCTACTTCCGGTTTGATGACACCACTTCCTCTGCTTGCCTTTAAAACCACCATCTTGACAATCTCAAAACATTTCTGTATTGGACTCAAACCTGTACACATCTGTACAACTAATTTATCCATTTGCAGCCAGGAATATTATACAGGTGGCTGTCCCAAACCTTTTTTTAGGCTCCTTTATTTGTCGTTGACAAGGCATAAGTACAATACACATATACAGTATATATAGTGCAGATGGTTCATAAAGTGGCTCAGGTTGTGCAGTATTACAACTGTAGTGCAAGTTTACAATGAGGTAATTGTAATTCTGAGTACAAAGAGTTCTACAAGGAGCACTTGATGGACTGACTGAGTGCATTTAAAGCTCTTGGGATGAAACTGTTTCTGAACCTCGAGGTTTGTGCAGGAAAGGCTCTGAAGTATTTTCCAAATGGCAGAAGTTCAAACCGATTGTGCGCATGGCTGAGGCATCGTGTGCTATAATTGTTCTCCAGGGCTAGATGCTGTTTCCCTATGATTTCATAGAGCTTTCTGATCAGCTGCTGTACAGCTGTGATTCCACACTCAGAAACAGTGAGTTAAACTACTCTGAGTGGTGCACTGACAGTAACAAAGCTAAAGCAGCTATGGTATTTGGAATAGTTTGGCCATTCCTTGGACCATTATATCGTTACAGGTTGATTTCAATCAGTGTATTTGATAAAGCTACATCAGGGCTGTGAATCTAAAGAATAAATTGAAACCACACAAGAACTGTAGCACAGCTTTGATGCGGGGTGCCACCAGTTTGCAAAACTGAGTGGAAACTCGGATGGGCATAACGCTCACTTTTTTTCTGTTTTGCATATTTTCTATAAAAAAAACACTTAAAATAAAAAATGAAATTCAGTAGGTCTGTGATTCAACGTAAAATAATTGCCCTAAATCACACACATTAAATCAAGTTGGCTTCGTCCTTTGTGCAATACAAATATTCAAGAAAGTATGCTAAATAATTCTCCAAGGTGTGATTGTCTCTATACATTTACAGTTGAAACAAGAAGTTTACATATACTTAAGGAGATTTCTTTAAAACTCACTTTAGAACCCCTTCTCAGATTTTACGGTAACAAAGTATAAATTGGCATATCATTTAAGACATTTACTTTGTTTAGGGCAAAAATAATTTTTTACAAAAATGTTAGCAGACAGATTATTTAAGTTGTTATTGACTATATAACTATTCTAGTGGGTCACAAGTTTAAATACACTTTAACTGTACCTTTAAACAGTTTGGAAAATTCCAAAAAATGATGTCAAGCCTTTAGGCAATTAAACAATTAGCTTCTGATAGCCAATTAGCCTAACTGAAGTAAAAATGTGGATGTATGTTAAGGCATACCATAAAACTCACTGCACCTTTGCTTGACATATGAAAGACATCAGCTAAGACATCAGAAAAAAATTGTGGAGCTCCACAAATCTAGTTCATCCAACAATTTCCAAATGCCTGAAGGTTCCACATTCATCTGTACAAACAATAATACACAAGTATACACACCATGAGACCACACTGCCATCATACCACCCAGGAAGGTGAGGCATTCAGTCTCCTAGAGAAGAATATACTTGGCATGAAAAATACAAATCAATCCCAGAACAACAGCAAAGGACCTTGTGAAGATGCTGGAGGAAACACGTAGACAAGTATATATATCCACAGTAAAACAAGTCCTGTATTGACATACAGTCAAATGAAAAAGTTTGGGAACCCCTCTTAATTCTTTGGATTTTTGTTTATCATTGGTTGAGCTTTCAAAGTAGCAACTTCCTTTTAATATATGACATGCCTTATGGAAACAGTAGTATTTCAGCAATGACATTAAGTTTATTGGATTAACAGAAAATATGCAATATGCATCATAACAAAATTAGACAGGTGCATAAATTTCGGCACCCCAACAGAAATATTACATCAATACTTAGTTGAGCCTCCTTTTGCAAATATAACAGCCTCTAGACACCTCCTATGGTCTTTGATGAGTGTCTGGATTCTGGATGGAGGTATTTTTGACCATTCTTCCGTACAAAATCTCTCCAGTTCAGTTAAATTTGATGGCTGCCGAGCATGGACAGCCTGCTTCAAATTATCCCATAGATTTTCGATGATATTCAAGTCGGGACTGTGATGGCCATTCCAGAACATTGTACTTCTCCCTCCGCATGAACGCCTTTGTAGATTTCAAACTGTGTTTTGGGTCATTGTCTTGTTGGAATATCCAACCCCTGCATAACTTCAACTTTGTGACTGATGCTTGAACATTATCCTGAAGAACTTGTTGATATTGGGTTGAATTCATCCGACCCTCAACTTTAACAAGGGCCCCAGTCCCTGAACTAGCCACACAGCATGATGGAACCTCCACCAATTTGACTGTAGGTAGTAGGTGTTTTTCTTGGAATGTGGAGTTCTTGTTCGGCCATGCAAAACGCTTTTTGTTATGACCAAATAACTGAATTTTTGTCTCATCAGTCCAAAGCACCTTGTTCCAAAATGAATCTAGCTTGTCTAAATGAGCATTTGCATACAACAAGCGACTCTGTTTGTGGCGTGAGTGCAGAAAGGGCTTCTTGCTCATCTCCCTGCCATACAGATGTTCTTTGTGCAAATTGCGCTGAATTGTAGAACGATGTACAGATACACCATCTGCAGCAAGATGTTCTTGCAGGACTTTGGAGGTGATCTGTGGGTTGTCTGTAACCATTGTCTCAATCCTGCGCATATGCCGCTCCTGTATTTTTCTTGGCCTGCCAGACCTGGGTTTAACAGCAACTGTGCCTGTGGCCTTCCATTTCCTGATTACTGACAGTTTAAACCTCTGAGATAGCTTGTTGTAGCCTTCCCCTAAACCATGATACTGAACAATCTTTGTTTTCAGATCTTTTGAGAGTTGCTTTGAGGATCCCATGCTGTCACTCTTCAGAGGAGAGTCAAAGGGAAGCACAACTTGCGATTGACCACCTTAAATACCTTTTCTCATGATTGGACAGACCTGTCGATGAAGTTCAAGGCTTAACGAGCTAATCCAACCAATTTGGTGTTGCAAGTAATCAGTATTGAGCAGTTATATGCATTCAAATCAGCAAAATTACAAGGGGACCCACATTTTTGCACAGCCAGTTTTTCACATTTGATTTAATTTCATACAACTAAATACTGCTTCACTAAAAATTTTTGTTCGGAAAACACCCCAGTACTCAGATGTTTCTAGGAAATGAAAGACATACCATGGTTATCTTTTTTGTTGAAAGTAAATTATTATGCAGGCTGAGAGGGGTTCCCAAACCTTTTCAAATGACTGTAACCTGAAAGGCTGCTCAGCAAGGAAGAAGCCACTGCTGAAAAGACACCATAAAAAAGCCAGACTGCAGTTTTCAATGGCACATGAGGACAAAGATCTTACTTACTTGGGAAATGTTATCTGGTCTGATGAATTCAAGATTGAACTGTTTGGCTATAATGACCAACATTATGTTTGAAGGAAAAAGGTTGAGGCTTGCAAGCCAAAAAACACCACTCCAACCATCAAGTACAGGGGTGTGAGCATCATGTTGTGGAGGGTGCTTTGCTGCAGGAGGGACTGGTGCACTTCACAGAATAGATTGCATTAGGAGGAAGGAAACTTATGTAAATATACTTCAGCAACATCTCGAGCACTCAGCAAGGAAGTTGAAGCTCAGTCGTAAATGGGTCTTCCAAATGGACAATGACCCCAAGCTTACCTCTAAAGTTGTGGCAAAATGGCTTAAGGACAACAAAGTATAAGAGTGGTCATCACAAAGCCCTGACCTCAATCTGATTGAAAATCTGTGGGCAGAACTAAAAAAGCTTGCAAGCAAGGAGGCCTAAGAACCTGTCCCAGTTACTCCTTTCTGTCCGGAAGAATAGATCAAAATTCCAGCAACTTAATGTAAGAATCTTGTGGAGGGCTCAAATTAAACAATTTAAAGGCAATGCCACCAAATACTAACAAAGTGTATGTAAACTTTCAAACAAGAAATAATGACATAATCAATAAAACATGAAATACTCCATCTGTGAACGTTGTTGGAAAAATTACTTTTGCCCAGGACAAAGTAGATATATTAAACAATATGCCAAATGCATAGTTTGTTAGGATAAAATCTCTGAAGGAATTATAAACTTGAGTTTTAAGGAATTCACACCAATTGTATGTATACTTCTGATTTCAACTGTAATTATACAAGAACAGCTTAAATATTTTATAGGAAACATATATTCTATCACATTAAAACACAATGATCCACTAAAGTTGGGGTATAAAAAAATACTACACATAAAAGCTATCCAGATGAGAAGCGTTTATTTCCATGAGAAAAAAAAACTTACTAATATTGTATTTTATAAATTATACTACAAATACTTTCCTACATTACATATGTACAATAAATTGCAGTCATTGGAAAGGATCCACTCTTTTAATGTTATTGTTCAAGCTTATTATGATTTATTGTAAACATTAATATATCGGAATTAAGTTACACTTGAATGCATACTATCATTAAAAGATTGACCTCTATTTTTACATGAAAATGTTGCCCCATTGCCTTTAAGTTAATATTCCATTGTTCCAAAAACAGAAAAACTTTTCACTCTATTATTATTTACAGTAGTTTATATAGCCAACACTGTTTAACACTTGAAAAATACATTGGTTCTGTAAATGTAATGTACAGCCAGAAGCTTTCCTCACTTTAGTGCAGTTTTAAATATCCTCTTTATATTCCAGTCTTCATATTCCTTGATAGAGTAAATCGTACTTTGGAATATTCCTAGGGTCTATTGGACTTCTTACAATCAACTTTCCTCGCATTGCTCCACGATAAATTACTTCTATAAGATCAATAAAGTCCTGTTTGGTTTTAAAACATCCTACAAACTTTGTGTGATCTGGAGACCTGAAAAAGAGACAGAACTTTACTCCTTTACATCTAACAAACAATATATGCATAAGTAACACTTGCTTTTCAAGTTATAGCAGACATAATAAGAAAAGTTAGTTCTTCATTCTCTTGTAAACTAAACCATCTTATTTCATATAAACTGAACACTTTCTTAAAAAAATAAAATTGTAAAGTCAGTATAAAAATGCAAAACATCACTTCAGCTAGTTGCTACCAACTGTGAAGAATTTGGTGGATAAGAAAATGTTTTAGGCTTTTGGTAATTTCTTTTTAAATTTTGCTTTTATACATGATTTGGAACTTTATGTTTTTGGTGGTGATTCATTTTTTTTGTTTAAATTTTAAATGTGTCATATCACCATTTTAGAAGCTGTTAAAGACTGATAATGGACTGCAAAGGTATCTTATCCCTGATATTTTTCATAAATACCTACTAATAAATTACAGTGCAGTGCTAGAGTCCCTTTGTCTGAGATTCAGATTTAATCAGTGAACAACTGCGTTTAGTTGGTCTTGATTTAGACAACTTGGTTTTCATCTCAAAATTTCAGAAAATAGCAGAATTTTGGCAAACAACTCTTTACAATCTATGTCTGACTGTAATTACAAAAACAACTCAGAACATTACAAAAGGCTTCCTTTGTTTTTCAATTCCACTTTTGGTGTTTGGGGAAGACTTGTTTTCATTGTTGTTCTTTTGTAACAAAAGAACTAAGCATCACCTGGTTAGCTGGTTTAAACGTCTCAGCAGTTGTTCTTAAACACTCATTTTTGGAAGATTACCTAGTGTGATCAATTTGGGGAAAAGCGGTAGTGGGTGTCCATGCTGTGGCGCTGTTGGGCAGCTTTGTATTCCTGTAACTGGCATAACATAAACAAGCAAATAACAGGTTTAATGGATATGCTTTGCCCAGGTTGCCCACCAAATTCTGAAATTCTTTTTTCTGCACTATTGTGTTTCTTCAGAGGTGTGAACAATTATCCTTGTCTGCTTTTACTTTACTTTACTATTTGGGTTTGTTTAGTCAAATGAAGCCAAACTACTTCATCAAGTTTGTCCTCACCACACAACTCATTTCTCTGAACAATGCCTTCTTATTCCTCTCTGTCAGAGAACTCCCACAAAGCCACTTGACCCCTATCATCTCAATCCTTCCCAGATATTGCTTTATCTTCTAACATCACTAGCCATGTCTCTTTCTCTCTCCCCTGTATATCATACATGTCTTCACACAGTTTTGAACCTTTACAAGCCGAAGGCCCTAGCATTATACTTATTTTTCACACTTAGTAACACCTTTGACATCCCACCTCCTACAGCAATCAACATGTCTCCTAAATTGCAGAACCTCTCTATTTTCTCTTAAACAACTTCCTTGTCGATGTCTTATGTATAAACCGTAGCTAAATAGAATAAAATAGTTCAGACCATAATAAAGTTTCTCAGGGTTTCTCCCGCAAGGTTTAATGAACTGGGAGCACAACTGAACAACTGGTATGGAAAATAGGAACAAAGAGGATTTCTGTTTTCTGTTGAATAAAATGAAGTCCTGTATATTAATACATTCTTGTTTATTATGAAACCAGAGAGTGGCAACATGTTGTATGTTGTCAGATATGCAAAAAAAAAAAAAAATTCATTTTATGATATTTGTGACAATACATCTTCTACTACTATTACTACTAGATTAACCTCTGACATCATCACAGAATTTTAATGTGAGTTCACAGGAATGGTGTGCCCAGTACTGCTAATAGCACTGCATATTTTATGACCCTGCTACAAGCAGCAATGAATGAGTGAGGCATATCGACAGAGAACTTTATCTCAAATGAGATACAAATACAGTATACTTGAGGCCTCCTATCACCCCATCATTCAACATCAGTGTTGGCATTTTTCAAGACAATATAATTTACTTACAGTCATGGTATATACAGTATCAATTTGCCATATGAAATTACATTCTAAAGTAAAGTATTTTTTATAAATTTAAAAATGATCTAGTCTGCACTTGTGTTATTAATAAGGGTTAAGGTTACCGGGGTCCCAATATGAAAGTAAAATCCCTAAACATTACCAAATACCTCCAAGTTTTTTCTGAGGCATGTTTGTGACAACAAAAGTCAACTGGAAGTAAAACATCTTATCACAGATTATTGGTACTATTTTCTTGATGTAATAATAATAATACATTTTATTTATATAGCGCCTTTCCTATGCTCAAGGCACTTACAGAATATAAAAAAGAATGGCAGGGTATACAGTATATAGCATTGTACAAACCAGATAAATAAATAAAGAAGATTACGACAGTGAATTCAGAGAAAAAAATAAAACAGACAACATAATTGATGGTCTCGCACACACATATACAGGTTACATGAGCATCTTGACAAAGAAGTAAACTGAGAGAAGGGTAATAAAGTCAAGTAGAGCTAAAAGCCTTCCTGAACAGATGAGTTTTGAGTTGTTTTTTAAAAGAATTTATGGAGTCAGCTAACCTGATTAATTTCGGTAGGTCATTCCAGAGTCTGGGCGCTATACAGCTGAAGGCCCTGTCACCCATGGAGTGTAGATTAGTGTGGGGTACAACAAGATTGCCAGAATCAGAGGACCTTAGTGGGCGGGCAGGCACATAGTGATGGAGAAGGTCACTGATGTAGTTTGGCGCGAGTTTATTTAAGGCTTTGTAGGTTATTAGTAGGATTTTATATTCGATTCTGTAAGACACAGGGAGCCAGTGAAGACGGAGCAGGATGGGTGTGATGTGCTCACTGTTGCTGGTTCGAGTAAGGACTCTTGCAGCTGAGTTTTGAGTAAGCTGTGATAGAAGATTAGAAGGGGCACCTGCCAGTAGGGAATTACAATAATCGATGCGGGATGTGATAAAAGCATGGACAAGTTTCTCAGCATTAGAGAAGGAGAGGAAGGGGTGAACATGGGATATGTTATGGAGGTGAAAGTAAGAAAGTTTCTTAATGTGTTTTATATGGGCGGAACAACAGATATTGTGGATGAAGTTTTGACACAACTATGATCCCTTCCCCCTGCAAGCTGCATACTATGCTGCTTTTGTCTCTGCAATTATGTTTAATCAGTGTTTATATTCTGCCATGGCTTTTAACAGACAGATGTGTTTTTAAATCATAATATTTTTTTCTAAATGACACCTGTTTTTCACCTGTTAGTCCGTGCTGTTATTCTACATAGCCAACAAAGTGAGATTCATGGTGAGTGGCAGTGTTGTATTGTTTCATTGTACTTTACACACATAGCAATAAACTGATTGCAATACCTTGGATTTTTATTAAAGCCTTTAATTTTTGAAAGAGCCAAGCCACCTGCACATCGATGCACAATTAACAGGGCCAATTAACACTTGCAAATATGAACATTTAATTGCCATGTCGTGTACATGCACAATAAATAAATACTTAGAGAATTAAAATAACAAGTGTGCAACAGGGTCAAACCATACTGAACCAGACTAAAGCCCCACAAAACAATTATCAAATTTTATGTTGTATGCAGAGTTGCTTTTGCGAAGGGTATGGTAATAAAAAAACTGAGAACAATGTCTTGCAACAAGTAAACTCATCAACACTCACTGAAAGCAATGAATCCATAAATACAAAGGGAGACAGGGTAAAATCAATGTAGATTCAAGCACTGTGAGAAAGGAAAGCCAGCTTTGCGCTACCACTTTGCCTATGCTAAAATGTCTGTACTAAACTTACTAAACTTAAATGGATTAAAACTAAATGCAAGTCTATAAAATCTGTTCATTTATTGTCACTTGACTGCATGCTACACATGTTCAATCTTTGTCTAGTTGACTACAGAACAAAGACAGCATGTCAATCTGGGCAAAAACATTAAATAATGTCAATAACAACACTTAGAGGTGACTTTGAGGTAAAAGCCTCACCTCTGGCACTGAAGACTGCTGTAAAGGGAGATGAGCAGTGAGGTGAAATGCATGACTGGTCTTCTTTTAAATCAACTGAATCTCAAAATAAAATTTTGCTTTTGCCTTTTTTCCTCTCTATAAAACATGGATACACTGTTTTCAATGTGTGTGTCAAAATGTGGATCAATACTCTTAACATGTTTGGCTTAAAAAAATTAACTTATTCAGTAAACTTATTGTTTTTGTTCTCTGTTAGGATCTCAGTACTCTTTACCTCCATTATAAAATATAACAGCTGGCTATGTATTTTTTTAAATGTATAAAAAAAATCTTTGCTTTAGAACACAATTTCATGTGGAAGATAAATATATGTTATTATTGTGAGGAAACAGCTAACAGTTAAAAAAATACAAAACTTTAATTTAATTCTTCCTCGGGTCATTGAAATATATAATAGAAGCTCTAATGGCATTGCCTCACAATTTGCAATATGCATCAAAATATTTCAGGTAGGACCTCTTCTTCATCTCTGAACTTTCAGAAACTTGCCCTAACCACTCTTTCTGTTTCTTCAAAAATCAAAATCCCTACAGGCAATAGCCATTCTTCCCTGTTTAAGCTTTTCAGTTCTTTCCCCTCTACCTTTCACAGCAACTCTTTAAACACTGTGTTGGTCTTCTTGCATTTCCTACAACAATGCATTTTTTAACGTAGAAAATCAAGTTAAAATTTGCTTTCACTTCTATAACTTTCTTTCAGCTTGTCTATTTCAAAAGCATGACTATTTGAAAAAGACTCACATCCCAATGGACCACCCTTTCCTTTGCAGACCAGGCCAGCTATACCCTTTGATTTTCACACAACCTATATAACTATAATAATAAATTGAACAACAAATAACAAAGGAGTTCACTAGACAACAATAAATGAAAGAGAATCATTGCTATCCCTTGTAAATACAATGCATGGTACTTGGCACTAAGATGTGGAAGCCTTTGACCTCAAACTTACAAATAACAAGGTTTTACAGCACCAAAGGATTCTTGTTTCAGACAATAAATACTGGGAGACCCAATGAGCATATTATTATTACCCACTGTGTAGAGCTGCAGGCTGATGACCTTTTCATTAGCTTCGCCAGAACATCAAAGGGGTTATCTGATAAATTAATTATAAAAGCATTTATCTGGCCAAAAAAAAAAAAAAAAAGCTATTATATAAATGGAACTAGGTTCACAATGACAACTGATCTTATACTTTATTTTTTTGCTCTGAATTGTGCTGTAGATGTTTGTTTTGTAAAGTAATAGTGTAATCGTGAAGGACAGTATAAAAAAAGATAAAGACTAACTGAACAGAAACCACAAGGTAAGCAGTAGTAATGAGCATCCTCCCTACAAATTTTGAAAGGTGATACATTTCAGATGTATGTTACTTTTAAAGTGAAATTTTTAAGTTTGGGACACTGATAAACAAAAAATACGACAAACGGATCAACAGATAGACATGTACGAGGAAAAGAAAACCATGTCTCAGTTTACTGACATTATATCAGTACATGTCAGAAGGTACATAACTAAATTTTCCTTTTAAGGTTAGTAGAAGCAGACAGTCACACTATGAACTTTAACCTGGCTACTACAGTGCTGAAACACCATAATGGGTATGTTTTTCTCCTGTACTTGTCATATTTAAGTTTTTGTATTTTCTGGTGTTCTGTTGTAGATTTGTGCTGCATTTTTGTACATTTTAGGCATGTGCTATATTTGTGTATTTTATTCATTTGCTGAAGAATCATTTTTGTATCCCATAGTTGGCTCAGCTTTCACAGAAATTAATGTTAAAATAAAAACTTACATAAAAATATACCCAAGTGAATTTGAATAATGAAAAACAATGCCTATAAAAAATTAAAGTGTTCTTCACATTACTTTTTATAATCAATAGATACATCAATAGATGGAGGATAGTTTTGTCAATGTAAATCCAAATTAGCTCAAATGCCACAAACTGCTTTAACAAGGCAAAATACAGTATTTTTATACATTTTTTATATATTTATTTATTATATATTTTGTAGTCAGAACTGCAGATTGTTTTTTTTTTGTTTTTTTTTAAATCACAAATCTGTTAAGCAAGTAACAGATGTAAAAAAGCATACCCATAATCCACTTTCATGTGCTGTCCATTGAAGAAAAACACAGTTGAGGGTATATAGCTTATGTCAAAATAGCGAGCATACACAGGCACACTGTCGACATCCACCAGGTAGATTACGGCCATCTTACTCACGTCATGTGCAACTTTAGAAAACTTAAAAAAAAAAAATTAACATTAGAATAAAAATGCATGACTAAGACAAAGTAAAACTTTCATTTTACAATAACAATTTTAAATGAACACATTTCATAGGGACAAACTTAAAGTACTTTAGAACAATAAGAATATACTGGAAAGTACATACTGTAATAAAAAAACAAAAACTTAAAAGACCAACAGATTTATTTCAAAGGTTTTTAGTTCTTTCAAATCTTCAATCATGTTTTATGAGCAAAATGATAACTCAGTGGAATAACACGGTGACTGTGTTAATACCCCAAGTTGGTTTAGAGTTTGCATATTCTGTTAATGCATGGGCTTTTTCTATGGGTATAACACCATTCCTTCTTCATGTTAAATATGCAAATGCTAGCTTATTCACCATCTCTAAATTGGTAGTTTACAAGTGAGTATGGATATGTGTTTGAGCATTCTCTGCAATAGACTGGTGCCCAATTTAGACATGGCTCTTGCCTCTTCTCAGAATGCTGCCACCCTAGACTCTCCATGACTCTGAAACTAGGACTAGTGGATACATAGACATTATTAAATGTGACATAGTGAAGTGACAAAAGTC
Source organism: Erpetoichthys calabaricus (assembly GCF_900747795.2). Classification (NCBI taxonomy): domain Eukaryota; kingdom Metazoa; phylum Chordata; class Cladistia; order Polypteriformes; family Polypteridae; genus Erpetoichthys; species Erpetoichthys calabaricus. The sequence continues at coordinate 171,622,344 of NC_041397.2, forward strand.
TGTTAACATCAACATTATTAAAAATGTTTTAATTTGATTGCACAATCATTTTTAATAAAACAAATACTTAATTAAAGATTTAGTTACTTAAAAAATTAACCATGACTTTGCTTCTTCTATTCACTTTTTCATTGTTTATTTACTCACATGCGAGTACCCTACCCATACACAATAGCATTTCAAGTTAATTGACATGCATGACTAAGCACTGCGATGGTCTGGCACTCTGTCCAAGAAAGGTCCCTGTGCCCTATGTTAGCACCCCCACCCACCTCAGGTTTGCTATGACATTTCATTTTTAATAAATTTGGTTTTAATCTTTGTCTTTATTAAAGAGACAGTTGCATAAGAAATTTTGTACAAAATGTTGTTTACTACAACAAAAACTGAATACAAGTGTTAATTTACAGTATATATAGGCTTTTAAAAGTAATTTGCTGTTCTTAATACATAGGGTGACCATACAACCCAGTTTCAGAGTACACGTCCTGGTGTCCCGAAAAATAACTGAAATGTAACAGTAACAGGCTGCTCATCTAACAAATTTTTATTGTAAGGCAGAAAGCTCAGTCAACACAGACATCAAACCACTACTCACGCAAAAGAAAGTGACACACTCTATGCATCGCAAAGGTGAAACAACACTGTGCAGTTTGGATGTAGCCTTTACGTGTTTCCATCCAGGTAAAAGAAAATACAGAGGCAAGGATGCTAATCCTGGGGTGTCAAACTCTGGGCTTGGAGGGCCGCAGTTGCTGCAGGTTTTCATTCTAACCCTTTTCCTAATCAGTGACCAATTTTCACTGCTACTTAAATTCTTTTTCTCTTCATTTTAATAGCCCAACTAAATTGGGGCTTCAAACTCCAACCAATTTCACTCCAATCACTTTCTGAATGAGAAGCCGATTCTTACTGTTATTTAAGCTTATTATTTAATTCCATGGCTTGTTGCTGCTCTCATTCTGCCTCAGCAGACATTTCCATAACTGTTGATTTTTTGTTTTTTCTTAGAATACCGTCAAAATGTTTTGGTGACCCGAGAGATCAACCTTACTGAGACCTACACCTTTTTTTATTTTCAGTTATTGTGTGATGGGCACAGGTGAGCTGGTCATGTGGCGGCTTGTTTTATGTCTCATAATTATTTGGCTGCTAATTAAGGACATAGAAACAACAAAGGGACCTGAGTCAAGTTAATTAAAATTAAAGCAAAATAAGTTAATTAGCAGCAAAAACTGGTCACTAATTAAGAAGGTGGTTAGAATGAAAACCTGCAGCTCTCCAGGACCGGAGTTGGACACCCATGATGTGCATCTCACAAATCAACCATGCAGAAGAGAAAATGCACATTTAATCAGGGGCTGTTGCAAGTGTTTCCTCTTTTTTTTCTTCAGAAAACCAATATACCTAATGATGCGACTAATGCTTTGTGCATTCATTACATGTAGGAAAAGCTGGACACTGATGACCACAAAAAACTACTGAGCAGCAATCATTATTCATGCAAATATTCTACTACACCAAGTCAGCAAAATTAAGCTAACAAATTAACTTAATGTTTATGGAAAAATATAACTAGGTGCATATGACAGTGCATTAATATTCAATGTGGATCTTTTAAAGCAAACAAAATGCATCGCGTTTGTCCAAAAAGCAATAGTGAATGTTTATACACTATTACACGCACTAAGTTTCTCCAGTAATATATTAAGAGCATTGAGATCTTTAAAGTAGTATCACAAATGTTTAATGAATATAAATTTCAATTTAAACAATGTGTAATGATTTGATGCAGAAGTATATGGGTATATTTGTGAAAGTGTTTGTTTTTTGGGGTTTTTTTCGTGTCCTGATTCCTCTGTGATGAAGACGAGACAAAGCAGGCATTTAACAAATGAAGATGGACATTTTCCATAGTCATAATTAACACACACACACATGCATACATCCTACATAAGTATACTTCTTTGGGACTTTAAAAAATGGTCACCCTATTAATACAGGACTTAACTTGCAGTGTGGATTTATTTACTATTCAGTATGTAAACGATATTCATTCATTTTAATGTTTCTCAAAAGTTTGTGCACCAGTTTGTGCACCAATCATCGCCAGCAAACCCTAACCTCGTTAAGCAAGTGGATGTTCCTTTAAATAACACATAAAAGTCAATTGATTAACCCTACTCACAATAGCCTTAATGACTTTAAGAAATTTTTTGAAGAAGCATTCATTAGCTTTAAAGATTTTTCTTGTGCTCCTTTTGTTAACCTCGCGCCCTTATTAACGTTTTCTCTGACACGTCATTCGCCTGAGCTTCAAATTTTACTCTCATGCAACGTATGCCACGACATTGCCACGTCTAAAGCAAAATATTAAATCAGTATCCAACATACGTGACCTACAATCTCATCAAGCTGCAAGCACACAGAATCTTCATCCCTCCCGAATCGCAGCACCAATACTTTCTCAGCCACTTTCTTTATTACTTCATCCACTTCCTTCTTGCAGTGCAACTTCGGCAGAAACAAACTCATAGCAAACTCCACACCAGAATTCCTAATTTTCTTTTAAACCTTATTGCCCTGAGTTACTAGTAGCACACAGGAAGCGCTTCTAGTGATTGCTACCATAAATAACTCCGTTGGAAACATTGAGTCTGGAATTACAATTATCCCGGCTATAAATAGGATTTTTTTAACTACTTCGTTATATATAGATATGTGATTTGTAATACATTATAATATTTGCCTTTAGTCTGATTTATTTACGCTTGTTTACGCTTAACTAATGAATAAAATAATAACGGAGTAAGCATGATGAATAAGGAAAGTTGCAAGGGGACCCAATTCAGTCACGGACCAATCATCGCCCTTAGAAATAGCACACGCGTTTGTAGGTTGAGAATCGGTCGCTCTTAATGTTTTGTAAGTATGTATAATATATAAATATAATACCGACTTACCCTTTCATTGAGAGCGTATTTCAGTCTTGCTTTCAAAAGAGGACTCCTTGTTATTTTGTTTGTTATTTTCTTTAGGTACCCATGCTTTGTGGTTAATTTTAGAATATATGTGCTGCTAGTTAAGTGTATGTTATAGATAATCATGATTTTATATATGCGCTTATTGGTGATTTCTGTATACAGTACTTTACAAATTATCTGTAGTTGGCGTTTAATGGCACCTTATTACTGATGTTAGCACTATCCTACATTAATTAGTTGTTTTTTTGACTCTTGTCATGCTGTAACTGACCTTTCCTTCACTTTACTTTTTTCATCGGTACTTTTTGTTTCTATAGCTCAATGTTATTTAACAAGGCGCTTATCACCGTAAATATCAAGAGTCTCTGTTTTATACAGCACCTTCATATAGCGAGCATAACCTCAAAGTGCATCGCAAGTAAAGGGCTACAATAAGAGTTCGCTTATTATTTGGAGCACAGGGAGCTTGTGTGTTAGTGTCACGCTGGAAGCTAATTTTGTAGTTTCAATTCAAATGCCCGAGTCGATGACTCTGCCAGAGCTACCCACCCATTTGGTAATGTATGGTGATTTTGGTTGTTTTGGAAAGAACTTGCTAATACTACTCATATATGTGGAGAGCTATATGCTATTCCATTAGAATCCCACACAAGACAGCACTCCAGTCTAACACAGGGCGTACACTAGCACATGCCTAACACCTACAGTTTTAATCACACTGGACACGCAGTTTGTGTGAGATTTGTATTTGCAGATTTGGGTGCGACTGCCGATATTAATGTGATGTGGGAGACCTTCTGTGACATGACCTTGAAGGTTGCTGAGGGTTGTGTTGGTGTTAGCGGTGTTCCCAGAAGCAGGTGTTTCATCTCGCAGGGCACCCTGGATATCATCGAGAGGAAATGCAGCGCACGGCTCAATGGCAACTCTGGTCTGTACCGGGAACTGAGAAGGACGGCTCTGAGGGCACATAAAGAGGCGTTTGTTAGAGGAATCTGTGAGCAAGTGACACACCATCTGTGGTCTAGCGACCTACGTCCTGCTTACAGTGGAATCGAAGCATTACGCACATCTGAATCTGTTCCTCGGAGAGTCGCAGGCAGGGCGGCTGATGGAACGGTGCTTACTGATGACACTGCAGTTGTGACCCGCTGGGCTGGCTACTTTGAGCAGTTGTTCAAAGCTGATCCACTGGCTAGGACGTTGGATATCTCCGAGTCCACGGTTCTCGAGGGTGATCCTCCAATTAGCTGTGAACCACCCAGTCTCACTGAGATTGCACAGGTGGGGAGGAAAGGCTGCAGGGATCTGTGGTATCCGGGGTTAACTTCTCCAGGCTGATGGTAAGGCTGTCTTCCTGCAATCTTTGCTTCCATTTGGGAGAATGGCATCATCCCAACTGACTGGAAAACGGGACTTGTCGTCCCTATCTGGAAAGGGAAGGGTGATTGCCTGGATTGCAGCAACTACAGGGGGGATAACATTGCTCTCGGTGCCGGGTAAGGTCCTTGCTTGGGTCGTCCTCAATAGGATCCGTGATTACTTGCTCACCTACCAGTGACCAAAGCAGTCTTGTTTTACGCCTAAGATGTCTCCCGTCAACCGCATCCTGGCACTGAGGGTTCTCATGGAGCGCAAACACGAATAACGGCAGAGTTTATTTGCAGCCTTTGTCGATTTTCGTAAAGCGTTTAACTCAGTTGATCGAGCTACCCCGTAGGACATCCTGAGGGTTCCCGGAATCCCCTCGCGGTTGCTGCATATCATGGCCAGCCTATACACTGGTACTGTGAGTACTGTGCAGAGTGAAGGCAGAACCTCTGTTTTTCCCAGTTGATTCTGGGGTTCATCAGGGGTGTGTTCTTGCTCCTACTCTGTTCAATGCTTGTATGGACTGGGTGTTGGGCAAGGTCGTATGGTCCAGCGGCCGTGGGGCATCTGTTGGTGAAGATTCACGGATCTTGACTTTGCTGACGATGCTGTGATCTTCGTGGAGTCAATGGAGGCTTTGATCGGGGCGCTCTAAAGACTGAGTGAAGAGTCCGAGTGTCTGGGCTTGTGAGTGTCCTGGATAAAAACCAAGATCCAGGCCTTTAATGACATCTTGGGCACAGCCATCAGCAGTGTGTCTGTTTGCGGAGAGAGTGTCGACCTTGTCGAGAGGTTTACTTACCTTAGCAGTGACATTCATGTCTTTGGTGACTCTTCCTATGAAGTCAATAGACAGATTGGGAGAGCATGAGGGGGTCATGAGGTCGCTGGAAAGGGGTGTGTGGCGCTCCCGATATCTTAGTGTCCCGGTGCTTCCTGTCTTGCTATATGGTTGCGAGACATGGATGCTATCCAGTGACCTGAGACGAAGACTGGACTCCTTTGGTACTGTGTCTCTCCGGAAAATCCTTGGGTACCGTTGGTTTGACTTTGTGTCGAATGAGCAGTTGCTTATGGAGTCCCGAATGACGCACATTACCTGCATTGTGAGGGAGCGTCAGTTACGGCACTACAGCCATGTGGCGCGTTTCCCCGAGGGTGATCCAGCTCATAACATCCTCATTGTTGGGGACCTGCATGGCTGGACCAGGCAGATAGAGGGTCATTTCCAGAGGGTGAGACTGGACTGCGTGTCTGCCTGGGGTTTGCCAACTGGGATCCCGAGTTGTTTTGTCGTGTAGTGGATGTGGCAACGCACTGTTACCAGTGCATGCTCCCCATCTTGACTTGACTTGACTTGGACACACCCAGAAATTTTCATGTTTGTCTTAATCATTTTAAATGTCAAGCCCTTTTCCTTCAAATCTTCTTTTACTCTATCCACCCACTTCTGCTTTGACCTTCATTTTCTCTTCCCCTTTACTTCCATTCCCATCACTCTTTTACCTATATTTTCATTATATCTCCTCATCACATGTCCATACAACTTAAACCTACTTTCTTAGATATCTCTCCCACTTTTGCTCTAACTCAGATTGTCTCATTTCTTATTTTGTCCCTTTTTGTAACTCCAGACATCTATCTCAACACTTCCAACATATTTCTGCTACTTCTTTAATTCTTTGATCACACAATACTTCTGATACCTTCTTCCATTTGTTCCAGTCACACTGCCTTCTGTGGGTTCTCTCTGTATCTAATTTTTCATCTCAGGCTACCATTAATCCTAAATATTTAAATGTATCCACTCTTTTCAATACCTCTCCATGCAGGCTAACTTCTGAATCTTGATAATCATTAAACTTCATATATTTGGCCGTCTTCCTATTTATCTTCTACCTTCCAAAGCCCTTCTCCATTCTTCCAACTTCATCTCCACTTCTTTTTTTCTGGAGCTACACAATATAGTGTCATCAGCATGCACCACGGACATTGGTCTTTTATCCCATGACTCAACACATCCATAACCAGATCAAAGATATAAGGACTCAAAGGAGACCCCTGGTGCAGATCTACCCTAACTCAGATCCTGTCTGTTACCCCAACACTGTTTATAACCTGAGTCCTTACTCCCTCATAATTATCCTGGACAAACCTCACATACTGCTCTGGTACTCCTTTCTCTCTCATGCACATCCAGACCTCTTGACATGACACTCTATCATAAGCTTTTTCTAAGTCATTAAACACCATATACAAACCTTTCCGTTTTTCTCCATGCTTCTCTGTGAGCTGTCTCAATTCAAAAGACTGTATGTGCTGTTCCTCTCCCTGGTATAAAACCAAACAGCTTCTCCCCTATGGTGGTCTCTTCCCTAAGCGTTCTCTATAAAACATTGTTCCAAATTTTCATTGTGTGTGACATCAGTAGTTTCCACACTCCTGAATATCGTCTTTATCCTTATAAATGGATACAGTCACACTGTTCCTCCACTCCTCTGGTATCCTCTTCTGTTCATGGATCTTCTGCATTAGATCCCACAGCTTATCTACTCCCTCTTCTCCTAAACTCTTCCACACTTCTGTTAGTATTTCAATCAGTCCTGTTTCCTTTCCAATTTTCATTCTTTTCAGTGCCTCCATTACTTCCTCTCTCATTATTCTTGGTATTAGCCCTTCATTTGGGACTCAATTCCCAAACAGGTATTCTGGTCACTTGTGTTGCAAGGCACTGGCATTCCTAAAGTGCAGTTCTGGATTAAAAAATGGACAAAATAAAATAGCTTTCTCAAGAAACATTGCAGTCTAATGCTTTTTTGCATAATTAAGGGTATTTTATGGAACAGATTGCCAAGAAACTAAAGACTTCATACAAAAGTGTCTGTTACTGTCTTGAGAGAAGTACTGGTGAGAATGACAATACCTTGCAACCCAAGTGAATAGAATAACAGGTTTAAGAGGTGTTAATACAATTACAAAAGTTTTTCTAACACCTAAATAGTACGAAAATAACTAATTAAGCTAAGGGAGTTTATCAATAGGACACTAAAGAAATGGCTACTGGAAATGGGGCTTTATGGTCATATGGGAATAATACTTTTTTTAAAAAATAGCAATTTCAAGCAGTAATTGCCATCAACAACACTAGTAATTTCTTTGCTGTATATTTAAAATGAATGTAATGGTATTTTGAATAACTGATAAAAAATGTATCACTTTCTGTCAAAAACATGAACATTTCTGGGTAGGTTCAAATTTTTGACTGGTAATGTACATTCACATAGGACCCATTATTGCAATTCTCACATCAATTTTTACATTTGTACAGTGTTTTCCTATAGTGTTTTTACTCTGTAGGTCAGACGTAAAGAAATGCAAAGCATTTTTTTAAAATCTTATTTAATATTATACATTCAGCACATATACTTGGACTCAAATAGCATACAGAAAAGAGAGGCGGCAATAAATAAATGAGCAAAATATTTATCTGCAGAAGAGTTATTTGTAAAAGTAACACTGATTAGTTGCAATACCCTCCAGTTGTATTACTCCAAATAAATTCATAAGGTGACACAAACATTTAAATAATGGGAGTTATTCTAAATTTTCTTTTACAGAAGCTGTGTTTTTTTTTTCTTTTTAGGTGTTTGTAAAGTACAGGCTAACAAATGAGGTTCTTGAAGTCTCAGATTTTTAACATTCTCAGAAGACAGTGCTTTAGACAAGAAATTCTTATTTCATCAAGACAGGGAACTGGTACAATAGTCCAGACTCCTCAACTCTTGCTACTTCCACCTTTAAGACACCGCTGTTTAAGCACAGCTCAATGGATAAGAAGGGAATCTTCCCAGTCTTGCAAGGTGAATACCGAAAAAGTGGATCTAGATGTATGGAAATCTTTGATGAAGAATGAGGAATGCAAAAGCACAAGTCCAGTACCCACTGCAGATGCTGAAGAGGATGCTCCCTTGGATGCCACCCAAGAGCTTGTGCAGATGTGGAGAGAATCGGGGAGGTTGGTGCCAGAGAATATGACTAAGGAGGAGTTGCAAATATTTGCAGAACTTTCAACAAAGTCAGCTAAAAAAAAGTACCTTAAATATTTGGCTATCAAAGAAAACAATAAAAAGGCACGAAAAGAAAAGAAAAAAATAAAGCAAGAGCAGGTCAAATTGGAGGTGATTGAGAAGGAACCAATGGAGCACCCTAAGAATACATTTCTATTACAATTTTGGCAGCGTTCTATGGATTCACTTTATAACTGGAGGGCAGCCCAGGCCTTGCTGTTTGGGCAGCCTCTTGTATTTGATATGAGCTACGAGCATTATATGTCTCGCCAAGAACTGGAAAACACAGTTTTTCAACTTCAAGAATGTGAAGGGTGGAACCGTAAGTCAAATGATCCTTTTCACCTTTATTTTTGTAATCTGAAACTGGAAGGAACATATCATAAAGAGTTAAAGAAGAGATACAGGGAGGCGTGGGACAGGCTTCTGATTACTGCCACAGAAAAGACACATGTTGAATTATTTTCTAGGGACAAACTAGTCTACTTAACAGCAGATTCTCCAAATGTACTAAGAACTTTTGACCATGACAAAATTTACATAGTGGGATCTATGGTGGACAAATCCATTCAAAGAGGACTTTCTTTAGCAAATGCAAAAAGGCTGAAGCTCGCCACAGCCCGGCTACCTTTAGATGAGCACTTACACTGGGAGTCTGGGGCTAAAAACCTCACTTTAGATCAGGTGATGCGTATTTTGCTTACAATAAAGGACTCAAACAACTGGGAGGATGCTTTAAATTTTGTTCCTAAGCGAAAGCATGATGGTTTTATTAAGTCAAAAACTCAGCATGAAAAAGAACCCATTTTCAAATCACAGCCAATTGGAAGGAACCAAAAACCAACTGCCATTCAAAAACCAACCTTTATAAAAAAAAGGCTTGAGCAAACAACTGTTAACCCAAAAGAGAGGATGAAGTGGTGGGAAGAGTAAGACTGAACACAATAAACATACAAAATCAATGCAAGTCCTTGCCTCTTGTGTATTAATAACAAAGTAAACATAATATACAAAGATTGTTATAGACAATTTTTATGTTTCTGTAATAAAATATTAAGTATTTGTATGTGGAATAGTTTGGAACAATGCATAGAGATGTTTTGTATTTTTCCCAGTTGTTTATGCACTGTACATATCTTTCACCATGTTTGTTCCTAAAATTTCTATAGTAAATCACATGAAAGTAATATTTAAAAGATGATGTAGTGCATTAAATCATATTTTCAGTTGTATATGCAATGTTGCCAACAGTATGATGGAGCCTCATGATAAATACATTTAATTCTGTGAAAATTCTAATAGTGTTGAGCTAATTCCAGTAGTTATTCAGCTATAATAGAAAAATTAATATATTTCCATCAATTCTTTTTGCATGTACAAGCAATTTGTAATAGGGATGTGAAAGTGTAAACATTTACTCATTCAAAAAGTATATTATAAGGGTAATTGAGGGAATAAATATTTCTTAAATCTTAAATTATGACTTTTTTTTCTGCGTTTTTTAATTCTTACTGGTAGAACCTAAGAACATTAATGTCTGAAGTTTGAAAAATAATTTGTAAAGTGCTATATTTGTATTTGTTTTTTGTAAATTATGTTCTGATCATTTATTTATCAAACATAACAAACCATAAACAGAACAGTGCAGTACAGTGATGCATCAACCCACTGCTCCATCGTGAGTCATGGTATAGTGAGTGAATAAGGATTCGTGAGAAGAAGGGATCTCAGCCTAAACACTGCAGCAATTTTTTAATTTTTGGGCAATTAGTCTTTTTTTTTTTTCTTTTTTCTAACTCAGTGTCTTTTTAATTCCTTATTAAATTGTTTTCCTTTTCAATACACATCACCAAGATTTGAATTACTAACTATATTAGTAAATGACATGTTTTGTTATGGCGGCACGTTGGCACAGTGGGTAGTACTGCTGCCTCGCAGTTGGGAGACCTTGGGACCTGGGTTCGCTTCCCGGGTCCTCCCTGCGTGGAGTTTGCATGTTCTCCCCGTGTCTGCGTGGGTTTCCTCCGGGCACTCCGGTTTCCTCCCACAGTCCAAAGACATGCAGGTTAGGTGGATTGGCGATTCTAAATTGGCCCTAGTGTATGCTTGGTGTGTTTGTGTGTGTCCTGCGGTGGGTTGGCACCCTGCCCAGGATTGGTTCCTGCCTTGTGCCCTGTGTTGGCTGGGATTGGCTCCAGCAGACCCCCGTGACCCTGTGTTCGGATTCAGCGGGTTGGAAAATGGATGGATGGATGGATGTTTTGTTATTGTCATGGTCATGCCTTTTGTATCAAAGAGGCTGTTTTTTGCACTGTTGACTGGATACCCCAATACATTTCTTATTTTTCTTCTTTAGGTGTTAATGCTATGTCATTTCATCTGATTTACTCTGCAGTGTTTGTATGGACTTGATCTTGTACATCCATGGCTTCTTTTTGAGTCAGATTAGTTTATTTTCTTGTAGAGCTCATCACTGCACATATTACATATATAAAGGCACACCTCAGCTTAAAGTAACAGTAGCAGGGATATGCATAAACATTATATAAAATTGGGTAGAATTTATGATAACAAAAACTTTGGTTGGTTGATAATGAAGGACAACTAAACAAAAAAAAGTTTTAATATTCTGTTTATAATACAGCATTTCAGATGCAGCTTCACTAGCATAATGGAAAGCATAAGCATATTCTCTCTTGATTTGTACTTTATACAGCATGTTCTGTAAACTAACATCCTATTAGCCTTTTTGCACACTGACTTGCAATTTCCAGTGATCAGTCCACTAGACTCTTAAATCTCATGGCAGCCACACTTCCCTTCATATAATTACTGTACATCAAAAACAGAATCTTCCTGTGTGTATAATTTTCATTTATTTGTATTAAACTGTATGTGCCACATGCACTTCTTTCCAAATCATAACGTTATCCAGGCCCATCTGTAGTAATATTTTTTTCCCTCGTTATAGAGTGTATGATATTAGTAATTGAGATCTCTCCTTTAAGAGCCAGCATGTTTGTCATATTTTTCTCTACACAGTTTACAAAAACTAAAAAGAGGAGCAACTCCAGCATTGACTCCTGCAGGTCCCCAATTCAGAAATTTAATTAATGCAAAAAGAGTGTTTGATAAATCATGAGTAAGATAAACCATGTATTCATTCACACTTTGAAGCCAAATAACCTGTCTCTGTTATTATATTTAATTTATTGTGTACTTTCTCAGTTTTTTTCTTTTTTGAAAGTCAGTGCATAGCATACACTATATTACTATTGACCATTTTATTTTC